>NC_092151.1:9757007-10057007 GCF_045791955.1 Oncorhynchus clarkii lewisi
TGAAGCAAGCCAGCAGTGGTATGCTGCTGGCATAGCTTGAACTTGAAGCTTGAACTTAAGCTCGAACTTGAAGCTCAACTGACGTTGGGTGATGCAACAGGACCACGACCCAAAACACAGAAGTAAATCAACAACAGAATGGCTTCAACAGAAGAAAATACGCCTTCCGGAGAGGCCCAGTCAGAGTCCTGACCTCAACCCAATTTAAAATGCTGTGGTATGACCTCGAGCGGTTCACACCAGACATCCTAAGAATATTGCTGAACTGAAACAGTTCTGTAAAGATGAAAGGTCCAAAATTCCTCCTGACTGCTGTGCAGGTCTGATCCGCAATTACAGAATACATTTGGTTGAGTTATTGCTGCCAAAGGAGGGTCAACCAGTTATTACACCCAAGGGTTCACATACTTTTTCCACCCTGCATTGTGAATGTTTACACGGTGTGTTCAATAAAGACATGAAAACACATTGTTTGTGTGTTATTAGTTTAAGCAGGCTGTTTGTCTATTGTTGTGACACATTTTATGACCAATTTATGCAGAAATCCAGGTATTTCCAAAGGGTTCACATACTTCTTCTTGCCACTGTGTATGTGTGTGTGTGTATATATATATATATATATATATATATATATATATATATATATATATATATATATATATATATATATATTGACATATATACACAGTACCAGTCAAGAGTTTGGACACACATACTCATTCAAGTTTTTTTTCTTTATTTTTACTATTTTCTACATTGTATAATAATAGTGAAGACATCAAAACTATGAAATAACACGTATGGAATCATGTAGTAATCAAAAAAGTGTTAAACAAATAAAAATATATTTGAGATTCTTCAAAGTAGCCACCCTTTGCCTTGATGACAGCTTTGCACACTCTTGGCATTCTCTCAACCAGCTTCATGAGGTAGTCACCTGGAATGTATTTCAATTAACAGGTGTGCCTTGTTAAAAGTACATTTGTGGAATTTATTTCCTTTTAATGCGTTTGAGCCAATAACTTGTGTTGTGATAAGGTAGGGGAGGTATAAAGAAGACAGCCCTATTTGGTAAAAGACCAAGTCCATATTATGGCAAGAACAGCTCAAATAAGCAAAGAGAAATTACACTTTTTTTGTTAACATGATTCCATCTGTTATTTCATAGTTTTGATGTCTTCACTAATATTCTACAATGTAGAAAATAGTAAAAATGTAGGATAAACCCTTAAATGAGTCGGTGTATCCAAACTTTATATATATACACACACGAGATGCAGTTACTCAAATAATACAGCAGGTGGTTCTACAACTATAAATACATATTCATAACCTAGCTGCTTAATTATGACAAAACTTATACAACTAAGGATGTCTTTTTCAACCCTGTTACACCTGCAATCCTCCTCCATGCCATTGACCTTCAGATTGTCACTATATTCTAAAATAATTCTCAGCAGAAAAAAAGATGTAGAATTAACGCTCTGCACACCGTTATTTTCCTTAGACTAATTGTAAGCTCCTTATTTTTCATGTACTTTACCTATATGGAATGCAAGGGTTGGATTTGCACTTAACAATTTCATGTAAAAAAAAAAAGAGTAAAAAATCTGGCTCATGTTACCCTCATACATTATCTAGTGGTATCATTTACAATTGAGAACATATAGCTTATCTCAACGATATGGGGATGATTTGTGAGTTCAGCTATTCTCTGTCTCAGATGTACAATGACAAGGGGCACATTGATTGCATATGCCCATTAGGCCAGTAATGCCATCATACTGTAGGTCTATGGCTGTATTGGTAATGCATGCCATTATGATAAGCAGCTAAATGGGTTCACATGGCTGATATCCTGAGACAGTGCCAAGCAAATAAACCCCATTGGAGCTCTCACAACTGTACAAAAACAATGTTCAGTTAAAAAACACACCTTCACACCTTTTTATTGTAGAACTATGATCTGTGATTAATGAACATTGACACTAGTTCATCTTGAATAATGTTTTTTAAATTAACAATTAAAACAAGTTTAAACATATAATTTCAAAATGTACAAATTAGCTAACTTGTTTGTAAATATTAGACATCTTAGTAAGGAGGCTATAATTACTAAAGCATCATTTCAGGTGAACAAAAAAAGTCCATACCAGTTGTGACAAACCTTGATCCACTCCCTGATCTACTGGGTGGGCAGACTTCTACTTCCCACCAATAATACACATTATTATCAACTCATTCGGTTTGATCATTTTAATCAAATGTGTTAGTGCTGGGCTTGAACAGAAAGAAACCTGCACACCCAGCATACCTCCAGGAGAAGGATTGGCCTGCTACAGTTGTAATAGGTTTGTAGTCTAAATTGTGTGTGACTTTTAACTGTATTGTTGTATATAACATGTGCTAACATATACAATCCATGGTATACGAGGATGTGCCAGCAGGTTCTTGGGACATTCACTGGGACCTCTTCATCTGCAGACAGTGTTTCACAGCTGAGGAGAGACAACAACACAAACAGGCTCCATTATATTGCAATTAGACAGCCCTGACTATTATCTCTGTTTGTCTTCATGGTTTTCCTATCAAGGACTAGAACTGTAGAATGTTTTAATACACTATGTCATCCCACAACCTGCCCTATCTAACTAGCTAATAGACCTACTCCCTTGTCTGACAGCTGGAGCAGGACATGCTTTCACCCTGTTGAAATTTAGAGTATGCCTTTTTAATTTACAATGATAAATAGGCCTACATCAAGACAACAAGCTAATATGAAGTTTGCTAGCTGATTATATTTCACTTAGCTATAGTATGTAAAGTTGTCTAGCTGGCTAGCTAGCAGCTCATTAGCCTACACACAGTTGCCTGTTGTAGCTAGCTAGCTAATAATACTGTAACGACCCTGGGTTTATAAGCGCGGAACTCGAGCATGCCTTTGCGGCACAGTCGATAGCGCGCCGGACCAAGGGCTAGAAGGTCGAGGGTTCGAGACCTGCTCCCTGCTGTTCATTACAATACTGTAAATACTGTAATGACACTGCAGGGGGCAGGTCTCGAACCCTCGACCCTCCCCTCAATGAGCGCTAGTTTGCGACTCGACGTCTTTTCGGAACAAGCTCACCGGCCAAGCACACGCATTCTAAATGTTTATTTTGGAGCAAAGGGTTGTCAAGCGGAGGCTCCGCTTATGGTCAAAACATACCGTTAGGGGCCAAGCTGAAATTGTCTCCTTAGGTTGAAGAGGCACTGTTGCGCCTTCTTCACCACGGTGTTGTGTGGTGGGACCATTTCAGGTCCTCTGTGATGTGCCCACCAAGGAACTTGAAGCTTTTTACCCTCCACTGGGGCCACGTCGATGTGAATGGGGCGTGTTGTCTCTGTGGTCTCCTGTAGTCCCAGATCAGCTCTTTCGTTTTGTTGACATTGTGGGAGAGGTTATTTTCCTGGCACCACTCCGCCAGGAGTAGTAGTAGGCTATCTCATTGTTGTTGGTAATCAGGCCTACCACTGTTGTGTCATCAGCCAACTTGATGATTGAGTTGGAGACGTGTTTAGTCACACAGTCATGACCAATGAATTCAAAGCTGCATTATATTCATTGGCTAAATGCCATGCTAAGTGCGTACGGCCCAGTACATCACTGGGGCCAAGCTTCCTGCAATCCAGGACCGCGCCTATATCGGCGGTGTCAGAGGAAAGCCCATAAAATTGTTAGACTCCAGTCACCCAAATCATAGACTGTTTTTGCTGCTATCGCATGGCAAGCGGTACCAGAGCACCAAGTCTAGGAACAAAAGGCTCCTTAGCAGCTTTTACCCCCAAGCCATAAGACTGCTGAACAAATAATCAAATGGCCACCGGACAATTACATTGACCCCCCCCCCAATTAGTTTTGTACACTGCTGATACTTCTGTGCATAGTCACTTCACCCCCCCCCCCCCCACTTCACCCCTACCTACATGTACAAATGACCTCTAACCTGTACCAAATGACCTCTAGCCTTGTTATTGTGTTAATTTTTTTAAAATGTTTTTATTTCATAAATATTTTCTTAAGTCTTCCTGAACTGCGCTGTTGGTTAAGGGCTTGTAAGTAAGCAATTCACGGTAAGGTCTACACTTGTTGTATTCGGGCGCATGTGACAAATAAAGTTTGATTTCTAAATATACAGTGCATTCAGACCCCTTGACTTTTTCCACATTTTGTTACGTTACGCCTTATTCTAAAATGGATTACATTTTTTCTCATCAATCTACACACAATACCCCATAATGACAAAGCGAAAACAGTTTTTTGAAAAACAGATACCTTATTTACAAGTATTTAGACCCTTTGCTATGAGACTCTAAATTTAACTCGGGTGCATCCTGTCTCCATTAATCATCCTTGATGTTTCTACAACTTGATTGGAGTCCACCTGTGGTAAATTCAATTGATTGGACATGATTTGGAAAGACAAACACCTGTCTATATAAGGTCCCACAGTTGACAGGGCATGTCAGAGCAAATACCAAGCCATGAGGTCGAAGGAATTGTCCGTAGAGCTCAGAGACAGGATTGTGTCTGGGGAAGGGTACCAAAAAATGTTTGAAGCATTGAAGGTCCCGAAGAACACAGTGGCCTCCATCATTCTTAAATGGAAGAAGTTTGGAACCATCAAGACTCGTCCTAGAGTTGTCCGCCCGGCCAAACTGAGCAATCGGGGGAGAAGGGCCTTGGTTAGGGAGGTGACCAAGAACCCGATGGTCACTGTGACAGAGCTCCAGAGTTCCTCTGTGAAGATGGGAGAACCTTCCAGAAGGACAACCATCTCTGCTGCACTCCACCAATCAGGCCTTTATGGTAGAGTGGCCAGACAAAAGCCGCTTCTCAGTTAAAGGCACATGATAGCCCGCTTGGAGTTTGCCAAAAGGCACCTAAAGGACTCTCAGACCATGAGAAACAAGATTCTCTGGTCTGATGAAACCAAGATTGAACTCCTTGGCCTGAATGCCAAGCGTCACGTCTGGAGGAAACTTGGCACCATCCACCATTAGAACGTGCGTTGAAGATGTCGTTCCCATAGCAACGATTAAAACATTCCCAAACCAGAAACCGTGGATTGATGGCAGCATTCGTGTGAAACTGAAAGCGCGAACCATGATTTGCTACATTCACCTTTCTATCTCACTTCAGATATCATCAAATGTGAAGTGAAATAGAATGGTGAACACAGCGATCAGGACGGGTTATGCCCTGGACATTATATGCACCTAAGAAGTAGACAGTAAACAACAAATAATGTATTACACAAAACCAAAATAATGGGCATCAATATGGAGTTGGTCCCCCCCTTTGCTGCCTCCACTCTTATGGGAAGGCTTTCCATTAGATGTTGGAACATTGCTGTGGAGACTTGCTTCCATTCAGCCGCAAGCACATTAGTGAGGTAGGGCACTGATGTTGGGCGATTAGGCCTGGCTCACCGTCGCCATTCCAATTTATCCGAAAGGTGTTTGATGGCGTTGAGATCAGGACACGATGCAGACCAGTCATGTTCTTCCACACCGATCTCAACAAACCATTTCTGTATGGACCGCGCTTTGTCATGCTGAAACAAGAAAGGGCCTTCCCCAAACTGTTGCCACAAAGTTGGAAGCATAGAATCGTCTAGAGTGTGATTGTATGCTGTAGCGTTACGATTTCTCTTCACCGGAACTAAGGGGCCTAGCCCGAACCATGAAAAACCGCCCCAGTCAATGTTTGTCTATGGAGATTGCATGGCGGTGTGCTCGATTGTATACACCTGTCAGCAATGGGTGTGGCTGAAATAGACAAATCCACTAATTTGAAGGGGTGTCCTCATACTTTTGTATATATAGTGTACCTGTGTCATGACATTGATTATAGCTCAGTTCATTCTCTCAGCAATGAATGTTACATGGGTAAAGGAAATTGTGGTTTTGACTTGCAAATCTCCCTTCCCCCACCATCAACACCAACATCTCTGTGTAACCGCTCTCATATGGCTCATCGACAAAGGACACGGTGCTGTTCTACACAACACTGTGTAAATTGCAAACCCACCATGCAATCTCCATCAAGATTTAACAACCCTTTTGACCGGATGCTGCGTGATCATATACAGTGGCAATAATAAAGTATGTCAAAAAAAATTGATCTGATCTTAGTTACAGCAATAGACAAACACACCCATTATTGTATTTTTCTTGTCTATATTGAATACATCATTTAAACATTCACAGTGTAGGTTGGAAAAAGTATATGACCTCCAAGGCTAATGACTTTTCCAAAAGCTAATTGGAGTCAGGAGTCAGCTAACCTGGAGTCCAATCAATGAGACGAGATTGGAGATGTTGGTTAGAGCTGCCCTGCCCTATAAAAAACACATACATTTGAGTTTGCTATTCACAAGAAGCATTACCTGATGTGAACCATGCCTCGAACAAAAGAGAGCCCAGAAGACCTAAGAATTGTTAACTTATATAAAGCTGGAAAGGGTTACAAAAGTATCTCTAAAAGCCTTGATGTTTGTCAGTCTGCGGTAAGACAAATTGTCTATAAATGGAGAAAGTTCAGCACTGTTGCTACTCTCCCTAGGAGTGGCCGTCCTGCAAAGACAGCTAAAGACTTACAGAAATCTCTGGAACATGCTAACATCTCTATTGATGAGTCTACAGTACGTAAAACATTAAACAAGAATGGTGTTCATGGGAGTACACCTAAGAAGAAGACACTGCTGCCCCCCAAAAAACATTGCTAGACATCTGAAGTTCGCAAAAGAGCACCTGGATATTCCACAGTGCTTCTGGCAAAATATTCTGAGGACAGATTCAACTAAACTTGAGTTGTTTGGAAGGAACAGAAAACACTTTGTGTGGTGAAAAAAAAGGCACAGCACACCAACATCAAAACCCCATCCCAACTGTAAAGTATGGTGGAGGGAGCATTTTGGTTTGGGGCTGCCTCAGGGCCTGGATAGCTTGCTATCATAGACGGAAAATGAATTCCCAAGTTTATCAAGACATTTTGCAGGAGAATGTAAGGCTTTCTGTCCACCAATTATTTCGTTATATTCGTTATTTTACCGGGTAAGTTGACTGAGAACACATTCTCATTTACAGCAACAAACTGGGGAATAGTTACAGGGGAGAGGGTGGGGATGAATGAGCCAACTGGGGATTATTAGGTTTCCGTCATGGTTTGAGGGACAGATTGGGAATTTAGCCAGGACACCGGGGTTAACACCCCTACTCTTACAATAAGTGCAATGGGATCTTTAATGACCTCAGAGAGTCAGGACACCCGTTTAACATCCAATCCAAAAGACAGCACCCTACACAGGGCAGTGTCCCCAATCACTGCCTTGGGTTATTTTTTTAGACCAGAAGAAAGAGTGCCTCCAACACCACTTCCAGCAGCATCTGGTCTCCCATCCAGGGACTGACCAGGACCAACCCTGCTTAGCTTGTGCGAGTTCATTAGAACGTGCGTTGAAGATGTCGTTCCCATAGCAACGATTAAAACATTCCCAAACCAGAAACCGTGGATTGATGGCAGCATTCGTGTGAAACTGAAAGCGCGAACCACTGCTTTTAATCAGGGCAAAGTGACCGGAAATATGACCGAATACAAACAGTGTAGCTATTCCCTCCGCAAGGCAATCAAACAAGCTAAGCGTCAGTATAGAGACAAAGTAGAATCTCAATTCAACGGCTCAGACACAAGAGGTATGTGGCAGGGTCTACAGTCAATCACGGATTACAAAAAGAAAACCAGCCCCGTCACGGACCCGGATGTCTTGCTCCCAGGCAGACTAAATAACTTTTTTGCCCGCTTTGAGGACAATACAGTGCCACTGACATGGCCTGCAACCAAAACATGCAGCCTCTCCTTCACTGCAGCCGAGGTGAGTAAAACATTTAAACGTGTTAACCCTCGCAAGGCTGCAGGCCCAGACGGCATCCCCAGCCGCGCCCTCAGAGCATGCGCAGACCAGCTGGCTGGTGTGTTTACGGACATATTCAATCAATCCCTATCCCAGTCTGCTGTTCCCACATGCTTCAAGAGGGCCACCATTGTTCCTGTTCCCAAGAAAGCTAAGGTAACTGAGCTAAACGACTATCGCCCCGTAGCACTCACTTCCGTCATCATGAAGTGCTTTGAGAGACTAGTCAAGGACCATATCACCTCCACCCTACCTGACACCCTAGACCCACTCCAATTTGCTTACCGCCCAAATAGGTCCACAGACGATGCAATCTCAACCACACTGCACACTGCCCTAACCCACCTGGACAAGAGGAATACCTATGTGAGAATGCTGTTCATCGACTACAGCTCGGCATTTAACACCATAGTACCCTCCAAGCTCGTCATCAAGCTCGAGACCCTGGGTCTCGACCCCGCCCTGTGCAACTGGGTACTGGACTTCTTGACGGGCCGCCCCCAGGTGGTGAGGGTAGGCAACAACATCTCCACCCCACTGATCCTCAACACTGGGGCCCCACAAGGGTGCGTTCTGAGCCCTCTCTTGTACTCCCTGTTCACCCACGACTGCGTGGCCACGCACGCCTCCAACTCAATCATCAAGTTTGCGGACGACACAACAGTGGTAGGCTTGATTACCAACAACGACGAGACGGCCTACAGGGAGGAGGTGAGGGCCCTCGGAGTGTGGTGTCAGGAAAATAACCTCACACTCAACGTCAACAAAACTAAGGAGATGATTGTGGACTTCAGGAAACAGCAGAGGGAACACCCCCCTATCCACATCGATGGAACAGTAGTGGAGAGGGTAGCAAGTTTTAAGTTCCTCGGCATACACATCACAGACAAACTGAATTGGTCCACCCACACGGACAGCATCGTGAAGAAGGCGCTGCAGCGCCTCTTCAACCTCAGGAGGCTGAAGAAATTTGGCTTGTCACCAAAAGCACTCACAAACTTCTACAGATTCACAATCGAGAGCATCCTGGCAGGCTGTATCACCCACCGCCTGGTACGGCAACTGCTCCGCCCACAACCGTAAGGCTCTCCAGAGGGTAGTGAGGTCTGCACAACGCATCACCGGGGGCAAACTACCTGCCCTCCAGGACACCTACACCACCCGATGTTACAGGAAGGCCATAAAGATCATCAAGGACAACAACCACCCGAGCCACTGCCTGTTCACCCCGCTATCATCCAGAAGGCGAGGTCAGTACAGGTGCATCAAAGCTGGGACCGAGAGACTGAAAAACAGCTTCTATCTCAAGGCCATCAGACTGTTAAACAGCCACCACTAACATTGAGTGGCTGCTGCCAACATACTGACTCAACTCCAGCCACTTTAATAATGGGAATTGATGGGATATTATGTAAAATATATCACTAGCCACTTTAAACAATGCTACCTAATATAATGTTTACATACCCTACATTATTCATCTCATATGTATACGTATATACTGTACTATATCATCTACTGCATCTTTATGTAATACATGTATCACTAGCCACTTTAACTATGCCACTTTGTTTACATACTCATCTCATATGTATATACTGTACTCGATACCATCTACTGTATCTTGCCTATGCCGCTCTGTACCATCACTCATTCATATATCTTTATTTACACATTCTTTATCCCCTTACACTTGTGTGTATAAAACAGTAGTTTTGGAATTGTCAGTTAGATTACTTGTTGGTTATTACTGCATTGTCGGAACTAGAAGCACAAGCATTTCGCTACACTCGCATTAACATCTGCTAACCATGTGTATGTGACAAATACAATTTGATTTGATTTGAAGCAAGCCAGCAGTGGTATGCTGCTGGCATAGCTTGAACTTGAAGCTTGAACTTAAGCTCGAACTTGAAGCTCAACTGACGTTGGGTGATGCAACAGGACCACGACCCAAAACACAGAAGTAAATCAACAACAGAATGGCTTCAACAGAAGAAAATACGCCTTCCGGAGAGGCCCAGTCAGAGTCCTGACCTCAACCCAATTTAAAATGCTGTGGTATGACCTCGAGCGGTTCACACCAGACATCCTAAGAATATTGCTGAACTGAAACAGTTCTGTAAAGATGAATGGTCCAAAATTCCTCCTGACTGCTGTGCAGGTCTGATCCGCAATTACAGAATACATTTGGTTGAGTTATTGCTGCCAAAGGAGGGTCAACCAGTTATTACACCCAAGGGTTCACATACTTTTTCCACCCTGCATTGTGAATGTTTACACGGTGTGTTCAATAAAGACATGAAAACACATTGTTTGTGTGTTATTAGTTTAAGCAGGCTGTTTGTCTATTGTTGTGACACATTTTATGACCAATTTATGCAGAAATCCAGGTATTTCCAAAGGGTTCACATACTTCTTCTTGCCACTGTGTATGTGTGTGTGTGTGTGTGTGTGTGTGTGTATATATATATATATATATATATATATATATATATATATATATATATATATATATATTGACATATATACACAGTACCAGTCAAGAGTTTGGACACACATACTCATTCAAGTTTTTTTTCTTTATTTTTACTATTTTCTACATTGTATAATAATAGTGAAGACATCAAAACTATGAAATAACACGTATGGAATCATGTAGTAATCAAAAAAGTGTTAAACAAATAAAAATATATTTGAGATTCTTCAAAGTAGCCACCCTTTGCCTTGATGACAGCTTTGCACACTCTTGGCATTCTCTCAACCAGCTTCATGAGGTAGTCACCTGGAATGTATTTCAATTAACAGGTGTGCCTTGTTAAAAGTACATTTGTGGAATTTATTTCCTTTTAATGCGTTTGAGCCAATAACTTGTGTTGTGATAAGGTAGGGGAGGTATAAAGAAGACAGCCCTATTTGGTAAAAGACCAAGTCCATATTATGGCAAGAACAGCTCAAATAAGCAAAGAGAAATTACACTTTTTTTGTTAACATGATTCCATCTGTTATTTCATAGTTTTGATGTCTTCACTAATATTCTACAATGTAGAAAATAGTAAAAATGTAGGATAAACCCTTAAATGAGTCGGTGTATCCAAACGTTATATATATACACACACGAGATGCAGTTACTCAAATAATACAGCAGGTGGTTCTACAACTATAAATACATATTCATAACCTAGCTGCTTAATTATGACAAAACTTATACAACTAAGGATGTCTTTTTCAACCCTGTTACACCTGCAATCCTCCTCCATGCCATTGACCTTCAGATTGTCACTATATTCTAAAATAATTCTCAGCAGAAAAAAAGATGTAGAATTAACGCTCTGCACACCGTTATTTTCCTTAGACTAATTGTAAGCTCCTTATTTTTCATGTACTTTACCTATATGGAATGCAAGGGTTGGATTTGCACTTAACAATTTCATGTAAAAAAAAAAGAGTAAAAAATCTGGCTCATGTTACCCTCATACATTATCTAGTGGTATCATTTACAATTGAGAACATATAGCTTATCTCAACGATATGGGGATGATTTGTGAGTTCAGCTATTCTCTGTCTCAGATGTACAATGACAAGGGGCACATTGATTGCATATGCCCATTAGGCCAGTAATGCCATCATACTGTAGGTCTATGGCTGTATTGGTAATGCATGCCATTATGATAAGCAGCTAAATGGGTTCACATGGCTGATATCCTGAGACAGTGCCAAGCAAATAAACCCCATTGGAGCTCTCACAACTGTACAAAAACAATGTTCAGTTAAAAAACACACCTTCACACCTTTTTATTGTAGAACTATGATCTGTGATTAATGAACATTGACACTAGTTCATCTTGAATAATGTTTTTTAAATTAACAATTAAAACAAGTTTAAACATATAATTTCAGAATGTACAAATTAGCTAACTTGTTTGTAAATATTAGACATCTTAGTAAGGAGGCTATAATTACTAAAGCATCATTTCAGGTGAACAAAAAAAGTCCATACCAGTTGTGACAAACCTTGATCCACTCCCTGATCTACTGGGTGAGCAGACTTCTACTTCCCACCAATAATACACATTATTATCAACTCATTCGGTTTGATCATTTTAATCAAATGTGTTAGTGCTGGGCTTGAACAGAAAGAAACCTGCACACCCAGCATACCTCCTGGAGAAGGATTGGCCTGCTACAGTTGTAATAGGTTTGTAGTCTAAATTGTGTGTGACTTTTAACTGTATTGTTGTATATAACATGTGCTAACATATACAATCCATGGTATACGAGGATGTGCCAGCAGGTTCTTGGGACATTCACTGGGACCTCTTCATCTGCAGACAGTGTTTCACAGCTGAGGAGAGACAACAACACAAACAGGCTCCATTATATTGCAATTAGACAGCCCTGACTATTATCTCTGTTTGTCTTCATGGTTTTCCTATCAAGGACTAGAACTGTAGAATGTTTTAATACACTATGTCATCCCACAACCTGCCCTATCTAACTAGCTAATAGACCTACTCCCTTGTCTGACAGCTGGAGCAGGACATGCTTTCACCCTGTTGAAATTTAGAGTATGCCTTTTTAATTTACAATGATAAATAGGCCTACATCAAGACAACAAGCTAATATGAAGTTTGCTAGCTGATTATATTTCACTTAGCTATAGTATGTAAAGTTGTCTAGCTGGCTAGCTAGCAGCTCATTAGCCTACACACAGTTGCCTGTTGTAGCTAGCTAGCTAATAATACTGTAACGACCCTGGGTTTATAAGCGCGGAACTCGAGCATGCCTTTGCGGCACAGTCGATAGCGCGCCGGACCAAGGGCTAGAAGGTCGAGGGTTCGAGACCTGCTCCCTGCTGTTCATTACAATACTGTAAATACTGTAATGACACTGCAGGGGGCAGGTCTCGAACCCTCGACCCTCCCCTCAATGAGCGCTAGTTTGCGACTCGACGTCTTTTCGGAACAAGCTCACCGGCCAAGCACACGCATTCTAAATGTTTATTTTGGAGCAAAGGGTTGTCAAGCGGAGGCTCCGCTTATGGTCAAAACATACCGTTAGGGGCCAAGCTGAAATTGTCTCCTTAGGTTGAAGAGGCACTGTTGCGCCTTCTTCACCACGGTGTTGTGTGGTGGGACCATTTCAGGTCCTCTGTGATGTGCCCACCAAGGAACTTGAAGCTTTTTACCCTCCACTGGGGCCACGTCGATGTGAATGGGGCGTGTTGTCTCTGTGGTCTCCTGTAGTCCCAGATCAGCTCTTTCGTTTTGTTGACATTGTGGGAGAGGTTATTTTCCTGGCACCACTCCGCCAGGAGTAGTAGTAGGCTATCTCATTGTTGTTGGTAATCAGGCCTACCACTGTTGTGTCATCAGCCAACTTGATGATTGAGTTGGAGACGTGTTTAGTCACACAGTCATGACCAATGAATTCAAAGCTGCATTATATTCATTGGCTAAATGCCATGCTAAGTGCGTACGGCCCAGTACATCACTGGGGCCAAGCTTCCTGCAATCCAGGACCGCGCCTATATCGGCGGTGTCAGAGGAAAGCCCATAAAATTGTTAGACTCCAGTCACCCAAATCATAGACTGTTTTTGCTGCTATCGCATGGCAAGCGGTACCAGAGCACCAAGTCTAGGAACAAAAGGCTCCTTAGCAGCTTTTACCCCCAAGCCATAAGACTGCTGAAAAAATAATCAAATGGCCACCGGACAATTACATTGACCCCCCCCCCAATTAGTTTTGTACACTGCTGATACTTCTGTGCATAGTCACTTCACCCCCCCCCCCCCCCACTTCACCCCTACCTACATGTACAAATGACCTCTAACCTGTACCAAATGACCTCTAGCCTTGTTATTGTGTTAATTTTTTTAAAATGTTTTTATTTCATAAATATTTTCTTAAGTCTTCCTGAACTGCGCTGTTGGTTAAGGGCTTGTAAGTAAGCAATTCACGGTAAGGTCTACACTTGTTGTATTCGGGCGCATGTGACAAATAAAGTTTGATTTCTAAATATACAGTGCATTCAGACCCCTTGACTTTTTCCACATTTTGTTACGTTACGCCTTATTCTAAAATGGATTACATTTTTTCTCATCAATCTACACACAATACCCCATAATGACAAAGCGAAAACAGTTTTTTGAAAAACAGATACCTTATTTACAAGTATTTAGACCCTTTGCTATGAGACTCTAAATTTAACTCGGGTGCATCCTGTCTCCATTAATCATCCTTGATGTTTCTACAACTTGATTGGAGTCCACCTGTGGTAAATTCAATTGATTGGACATGATTTGGAAAGACAAACACCTGTCTATATAAGGTCCCACAGTTGACAGGGCATGTCAGAGCAAATACCAAGCCATGAGGTCGAAGGAATTGTCCGTAGAGCTCAGAGACAGGATTGTGTCTGGGGAAGGGTACCAAAAAATGTTTGAAGCATTGAAGGTCCCGAAGAACACAGTGGCCTCCATCATTCTTAAATGGAAGAAGTTTGGAACCATCAAGACTCGTCCTAGAGTTGTCCGCCCGGCCAAACTGAGCAATCGGGGGAGAAGGGCCTTGGTTAGGGAGGTGACCAAGAACCCGATGGTCACTGTGACAGAGCTCCAGAGTTCCTCTGTGAAGATGGGAGAACCTTCCAGAAGGACAACCATCTCTGCTGCACTCCACCAATCAGGCCTTTATGGTAGAGTGGCCAGACAAAAGCCGCTTCTCAGTTAAAGGCACATGATAGCCCGCTTGGAGTTTGCCAAAAGGCACCTAAAGGACTCTCAGACCATGAGAAACAAGATTCTCTGGTCTGATGAAACCAAGATTGAACTCCTTGGCCTGAATGCCAAGCGTCACGTCTGGAGGAAACTTGGCACCATCCACCATTAGAACGTGCGTTGAAGATGTCGTTCCCATAGCAACGATTAAAACATTCCCAAACCAGAAACCGTGGATTGATGGCAGCATTCGTGTGAAACTGAAAGCGCGAACCATGATTTGCTACATTCACCTTTCTATCTCACTTCAGATATCATCAAATGTGAAGTGAAATAGAATGGTGAACACAGCGATCAGGACGGGTTATGCCCTGGACATTATATGCACCTAAGAAGTAGACAGTAAACAACAAATAATGTATTACACAAAACCAAAATAATGGGCATCAATATGGAGTTGGTCCCCCCCTTTGCTGCCTCCACTCTTATGGGAAGGCTTTCCATTAGATGTTGGAACATTGCTGTGGAGACTTGCTTCCATTCAGCCGCAAGCACATTAGTGAGGTAGGGCACTGATGTTGGGCGATTAGGCCTGGCTCACCGTCGCCATTCCAATTTATCCGAAAGGTGTTTGATGGCGTTGAGATCAGGACACGATGCAGACCAGTCATGTTCTTCCACACCGATCTCAACAAACCATTTCTGTATGGACCGCGCTTTGTCATGCTGAAACAAGAAAGGGCCTTCCCCAAACTGTTGCCACAAAGTTGGAAGCATAGAATCGTCTAGAGTGTGATTGTATGCTGTAGCGTTACGATTTCTCTTCACCGGAACTAAGGGGCCTAGCCCGAACCATGAAAAACCGCCCCAGTCAATGTTTGTCTATGGAGATTGCATGGCGGTGTGCTCGATTGTATACACCTGTCAGCAATGGGTGTGGCTGAAATAGACAAATCCACTAATTTGAAGGGGTGTCCTCATACTTTTGTATATATAGTGTACCTGTGTCATGACATTGATTATAGCTCAGTTCATTCTCTCAGCAATGAATGTTACATGGGTAAAGGAAATTGTGGTTTTGACTTGCAAATCTCCCTTCCCCCACCATCAACACCAACATCTCTGTGTAACCGCTCTCATATGGCTCATCGACAAAGGACACGGTGCTGTTCTACACAACACTGTGTAAATTGCAAACCCACCATGCAATCTCCATCAAGATTTAACAACCCTTTTGACCGGATGCTGCGTGATCATATACAGTGGCAATAATAAAGTATGTCAAAAAAAATTGATCTGATCTTAGTTACAGCAATAGACAAACACACCCATTATTGTATTTTTCTTGTCTATATTGAATACATCATTTAAACATTCACAGTGTAGGTTGGAAAAAGTATATGACCTCCAAGGCTAATGACTTTTCCAAAAGCTAATTGGAGTCAGGAGTCAGCTAACCTGGAGTCCAATCAATGAGACGAGATTGGAGATGTTGGTTAGAGCTGCCCTGCCCTATAAAAAACACATACATTTGAGTTTGCTATTCACAAGAAGCATTACCTGATGTGAACCATGCCTCGAACAAAAGAGAGCCCAGAAGACCTAAGAATTGTTAACTTATATAAAGCTGGAAAGGGTTACAAAAGTATCTCTAAAAGCCTTGATGTTTGTCAGTCTGCGGTAAGACAAATTGTCTATAAATGGAGAAAGTTCAGCACTGTTGCTACTCTCCCTAGGAGTGGCCGTCCTGCAAAGACAGCTAAAGACTTACAGAAATCTCTGGAACATGCTAACATCTCTATTGATGAGTCTACAGTACGTAAAACATTAAACAAGAATGGTGTTCATGGGAGTACACCTAAGAAGAAGACACTGCTGCCCCCCAAAAAACATTGCTAGACATCTGAAGTTCGCAAAAGAGCACCTGGATATTCCACAGTGCTTCTGGCAAAATATTCTGAGGACAGATTCAACTAAACTTGAGTTGTTTGGAAGGAACAGAAAACACTTTGTGTGGTGAAAAAAAAGGCACAGCACACCAACATCAAAACCCCATCCCAACTGTAAAGTATGGTGGAGGGAGCATTTTGGTTTGGGGCTGCCTCAGGGCCTGGATAGCTTGCTATCATAGACGGAAAATGAATTCCCAAGTTTATCAAGACATTTTGCAGGAGAATGTAAGGCTTTCTGTCCACCAATTATTTCGTTATATTCGTTATTTTACCGGGTAAGTTGACTGAGAACACATTCTCATTTACAGCAACAAACTGGGGAATAGTTACAGGGGAGAGGGTGGGGATGAATGAGCCAACTGGGGATTATTAGGTTTCCGTCATGGTTTGAGGGACAGATTGGGAATTTAGCCAGGACACCGGGGTTAACACCCCTACTCTTACAATAAGTGCAATGGGATCTTTAATGACCTCAGAGAGTCAGGACACCCGTTTAACATCCAATCCAAAAGACAGCACCCTACACAGGGCAGTGTCCCCAATCACTGCCTTGGGTTATTTTTTTAGACCAGAAGAAAGAGTGCCTCCAACACCACTTCCAGCAGCATCTGGTCTCCCATCCAGGGACTGACCAGGACCAACCCTGCTTAGCTTGTGCGAGTTCATTAGAACGTGCGTTGAAGATGTCGTTCCCATAGCAACGATTAAAACATTCCCAAACCAGAAACCGTGGATTGATGGCAGCATTCGTGTGAAACTGAAAGCGCGAACCACTGCTTTTAATCAGGGCAAAGTGACCGGAAATATGACCGAATACAAACAGTGTAGCTATTCCCTCCGCAAGGCAATCAAACAAGCTAAGCGTCAGTATAGAGACAAAGTAGAATCTCAATTCAACGGCTCAGACACAAGAGGTATGTGGCAGGGTCTACAGTCAATCACGGATTACAAAAAGAAAACCAGCCCCGTCACGGACCCGGATGTCTTGCTCCCAGGCAGACTAAATAACTTTTTTGCCCGCTTTGAGGACAATACAGTGCCACTGACATGGCCTGCAACCAAAACATGCAGCCTCTCCTTCACTGCAGCCGAGGTGAGTAAAACATTTAAACGTGTTAACCCTCGCAAGGCTGCAGGCCCAGACGGCATCCCCAGCCGCGCCCTCAGAGCATGCGCAGACCAGCTGGCTGGTGTGTTTACGGACATATTCAATCAATCCCTATCCCAGTCTGCTGTTCCCACATGCTTCAAGAGGGCCACCATTGTTCCTGTTCCCAAGAAAGCTAAGGTAACTGAGCTAAACGACTATCGCCCCGTAGCACTCACTTCCGTCATCATGAAGTGCTTTGAGAGACTAGTCAAGGACCATATCACCTCCACCCTACCTGACACCCTAGACCCACTCCAATTTGCTTACCGCCCAAATAGGTCCACAGACGATGCAATCTCAACCACACTGCACACTGCCCTAACCCACCTGGACAAGAGGAATACCTATGTGAGAATGCTGTTCATCGACTACAGCTCGGCATTTAACACCATAGTACCCTCCAAGCTCGTCATCAAGCTCGAGACCCTGGGTCTCGACCCCGCCCTGTGCAACTGGGTACTGGACTTCTTGACGGGCCGCCCCCAGGTGGTGAGGGTAGGCAACAACATCTCCACCCCACTGATCCTCAACACTGGGGCCCCACAAGGGTGCGTTCTGAGCCCTCTCTTGTACTCCCTGTTCACCCACGACTGCGTGGCCACGCACGCCTCCAACTCAATCATCAAGTTTGCGGACGACACAACAGTGGTAGGCTTGATTACCAACAACGACGAGACGGCCTACAGGGAGGAGGTGAGGGCCCTCGGAGTGTGGTGTCAGGAAAATAACCTCTCACTCAACGTCAACAAAACTAAGGAGATGATTGTGGACTTCAGGAAACAGCAGAGGGAACACCCCCCTATCCACATCGATGGAACAGTAGTGGAGAGGGTAGCAAGTTTTAAGTTCCTCGGCATACACATCACAGACAAACTGAATTGGTCCACCCACACGGACAGCATCGTGAAGAAGGCGCTGCAGCGCCTCTTCAACCTCAGGAGGCTGAAGAAATTTGGCTTGTCACCAAAAGCACTCACAAACTTCTACAGATTCACAATCGAGAGCATCCTGGCAGGCTGTATCACCCACCGCCTGGTACGGCAACTGCTCCGCCCACAACCGTAAGGCTCTCCAGAGGGTAGTGAGGTCTGCACAACGCATCACCGGGGGCAAACTACCTGCCCTCCAGGACACCTACACCACCCGATGTTACAGGAAGGCCATAAAGATCATCAAGGACAACAACCACCCGAGCCACTGCCTGTTCACCCCGCTATCATCCAGAAGGCGAGGTCAGTACAGGTGCATCAAAGCTGGGACCGAGAGACTGAAAAACAGCTTCTATCTCAAGGCCATCAGACTGTTAAACAGCCACCACTAACATTGAGTGGCTGCTGCCAACATACTGACTCAACTCCAGCCACTTTAATAATGGGAATTGATGGGATATTATGTAAAATATATCACTAGCCACTTTAAACAATGCTACCTAATATAATGTTTACATACCCTACATTATTCATCTCATATGTATACGTATATACTGTACTATATCATCTACTGCATCTTTATGTAATACATGTATCACTAGCCACTTTAACTATGCCACTTTGTTTACATACTCATCTCATATGTATATACTGTACTCGATACCATCTACTGTATCTTGCCTATGCCGCTCTGTACCATCACTCATTCATATATCTTTATTTACACATTCTTTATCCCCTTACACTTGTGTGTATAAAACAGTAGTTTTGGAATTGTCAGTTAGATTACTTGTTGGTTATTACTGCATTGTCGGAACTAGAAGCACAAGCATTTCGCTACACTCGCATTAACATCTGCTAACCATGTGTATGTGACAAATACAATTTGATTTGATTTGAAGCAAGCCAGCAGTGGTATGCTGCTGGCATAGCTTGAACTTGAAGCTTGAACTTAAGCTCGAACTTGAAGCTCAACTGACGTTGGGTGATGCAACAGGACCACGACCCAAAACACAGAAGTAAATCAACAACAGAATGGCTTCAACAGAAGAAAATACGCCTTCCGGAGAGGCCCAGTCAGAGTCCTGACCTCAACCCAATTTAAAATGCTGTGGTATGACCTCGAGCGGTTCACACCAGACATCCTAAGAATATTGCTGAACTGAAACAGTTCTGTAAAGATGAATGGTCCAAAATTCCTCCTGACTGCTGTGCAGGTCTGATCCGCAATTACAGAATACATTTGGTTGAGTTATTGCTGCCAAAGGAGGGTCAACCAGTTATTACACCCAAGGGTTCACATACTTTTTCCACCCTGCATTGTGAATGTTTACACGGTGTGTTCAATAAAGACATGAAAACACATTGTTTGTGTGTTATTAGTTTAAGCAGGCTGTTTGTCTATTGTTGTGACACATTTTATGACCAATTTATGCAGAAATCCAGGTATTTCCAAAGGGTTCACATACTTCTTCTTGCCACTGTGTATGTGTGTGTGTGTGTGTGTGTGTGTGTGTATATATATATATATATATATATATATATATATATATATATATATATATATATATATTTATTGACATATATACACAGTACCAGTCAAGAGTTTGGACACACATACTCATTCAAGTTTTTTTTCTTTATTTTTACTATTTTCTACATTGTATAATAATAGTGAAGACATCAAAACTATGAAATAACACGTATGGAATCATGTAGTAATCAAAAAAGTGTTAAACAAATAAAAATATATTTGAGATTCTTCAAAGTAGCCACCCTTTGCCTTGATGACAGCTTTGCACACTCTTGGCATTCTCTCAACCAGCTTCATGAGGTAGTCACCTGGAATGTATTTCAATTAACAGGTGTGCCTTGTTAAAAGTACATTTGTGGAATTTATTTCCTTTTAATGCGTTTGAGCCAATAACTTGTGTTGTGATAAGGTAGGGGAGGTATAAAGAAGACAGCCCTATTTGGTAAAAGACCAAGTCCATATTATGGCAAGAACAGCTCAAATAAGCAAAGAGAAATTACACTTTTTTTGTTAACATGATTCCATCTGTTATTTCATAGTTTTGATGTCTTCACTAATATTCTACAATGTAGAAAATAGTAAAAATGTAGGATAAACCCTTAAATGAGTCGGTGTATCCAAACGTTATATATATACACACACGAGATGCAGTTACTCAAATAATACAGCAGGTGGTTCTACAACTATAAATACATATTCATAACCTAGCTGCTTAATTATGACAAAACTTATACAACTAAGGATGTCTTTTTCAACCCTGTTACACCTGCAATCCTCCTCCATGCCATTGACCTTCAGATTGTCACTATATTCTAAAATAATTCTCAGCAGAAAAAAAGATGTAGAATTAACGCTCTGCACACCGTTATTTTCCTTAGACTAATTGTAAGCTCCTTATTTTTCATGTACTTTACCTATATGGAATGCAAGGGTTGGATTTGCACTTAACAATTTCATGTAAAAAAAAAAGAGTAAAAAATCTGGCTCATGTTACCCTCATACATTATCTAGTGGTATCATTTACAATTGAGAACATATAGCTTATCTCAACGATATGGGGATGATTTGTGAGTTCAGCTATTCTCTGTCTCAGATGTACAATGACAAGGGGCACATTGATTGCATATGCCCATTAGGCCAGTAATGCCATCATACTGTAGGTCTATGGCTGTATTGGTAATGCATGCCATTATGATAAGCAGCTAAATGGGTTCACATGGCTGATATCCTGAGACAGTGCCAAGCAAATAAACCCCATTGGAGCTCTCACAACTGTACAAAAACAATGTTCAGTTAAAAAACACACCTTCACACCTTTTTATTGTAGAACTATGATCTGTGATTAATGAACATTGACACTAGTTCATCTTGAATAATGTTTTTTAAATTAACAATTAAAACAAGTTTAAACATATAATTTCAGAATGTACAAATTAGCTAACTTGTTTGTAAATATTAGACATCTTAGTAAGGAGGCTATAATTACTAAAGCATCATTTCAGGTGAACAAAAAAAGTCCATACCAGTTGTGACAAACCTTGATCCACTCCCTGATCTACTGGGTGAGCAGACTTCTACTTCCCACCAATAATACACATTATTATCAACTCATTCGGTTTGATCATTTTAATCAAATGTGTTAGTGCTGGGCTTGAACAGAAAGAAACCTGCACACCCAGCATACCTCCTGGAGAAGGATTGGCCTGCTACAGTTGTAATAGGTTTGTAGTCTAAATTGTGTGTGACTTTTAACTGTATTGTTGTATATAACATGTGCTAACATATACAATCCATGGTATACGAGGATGTGCCAGCAGGTTCTTGGGACATTCACTGGGACCTCTTCATCTGCAGACAGTGTTTCACAGCTGAGGAGAGACAACAACACAAACAGGCTCCATTATATTGCAATTAGACAGCCCTGACTATTATCTCTGTTTGTCTTCATGGTTTTCCTATCAAGGACTAGAACTGTAGAATGTTTTAATACACTATGTCATCCCACAACCTGCCCTATCTAACTAGCTAATAGACCTACTCCCTTGTCTGACAGCTGGAGCAGGACATGCTTTCACCCTGTTGAAATTTAGAGTATGCCTTTTTAATTTACAATGATAAATAGGCCTACATCAAGACAACAAGCTAATATGAAGTTTGCTAGCTGATTATATTTCACTTAGCTATAGTATGTAAAGTTGTCTAGCTGGCTAGCTAGCAGCTCATTAGCCTACACACAGTTGCCTGTTGTAGCTAGCTAGCTAATAATACTGTAACGACCCTGGGTTTATAAGCGCGGAACTCGAGCATGTCTTTGCGGCACAGTCGATAGCGCGCCGGACCAAGGGCTAGAAGGTCGAGGGTTCGAGACCTGCTCCCTGCTGTTCATTACAATACTGTAAATACTGTAATGACACTGCAGGGGGCAGGTCTCGAACCCTCGACCCTCCCCTCAATGAGCGCTAGTTTGCGACTCGACGTCTTTTCGGAACAAGCTCACCGGCCAAGCACACGCATTCTAAATGTTTATTTTGGAGCAAAGGGTTGTCAAGCGGAGGCTCCGCTTATGGTCAAAACATACCGTTAGGGGCCAAGCTGAAATTTTCTCCTTAGGTTGAAGAGGCACTGTTGCGCCTTCTTCACCACGGTGTTGTGTGGTGGGACCATTTCAGGTCCTCTGTGATGTGCCCACCAAGGAACTTGAAGCTTTTTACCCTCCACTGGGGCCACGTCGATGTGAATGGGGCGTGTTGTCTCTGTGGTCTCCTGTAGTCCCAGATCAGCTCTTTCGTTTTGTTGACATTGTGGGAGAGGTTATTTTCCTGGCACCACTCCGCCAGGAGTAGTAGTAGGCTATCTCATTGTTGTTGGTAATCAGGCCTACCACTGTTGTGTCATCAGCCAACTTGATGATTGAGTTGGAGACGTGTTTAGTCACACAGTCATGACCAATGAATTCAAAGCTGCATTATATTCATTGGCTAAATGCCATGCTAAGTGCGTACGGCCCAGTACATCACTGGGGCCAAGCTTCCTGCAATCCAGGACCGCGCCTATATCGGCGGTGTCAGAGGAAAGCCCATAAAATTGTTAGACTCCAGTCACCCAAATCATAGACTGTTTTTGCTGCTATCGCATGGCAAGCGGTACCAGAGCACCAAGTCTAGGAACAAAAGGCTCCTTAGCAGCTTTTACCCCCAAGCCATAAGACTGCTGAACAAATAATCAAATGGCCACCGGACAATTACATTGACCCCCCAATTAGTTTTGTACACTGCTGATACTTCTATGCATAGTCACTTCACCCCCCCCCCCCCACTTCACCCCTACCTACATGTACAAATGACCTCTAACCTGTACCAAATGACCTCTAACCTGTACCAAATGACCTCTAGCCTTGTTATTGTGTTAATTTTAATTTTTTTTTGTTTATTTCATAAATATTTTCTTAAGTCTTCCTGAACTGCGCTGTTGGTTAAGGGCTTGTAAGTAAGCAATTCACGATAAGGTCTACACTTGTTGTATTCGGGCGCATGTGACAAATAAAGTTTGATTTCTAAATATACAGTGCATTCAGACCCCTTGACTTTTTCCACATTTTGTTACGTTACGCCTTATTCTAAAATGGATTACATTTTTTCTCATCAATCTACACACAATACCCCATAATGACAAAGCGAAAACAGTTTTTTGAAAAACAGATAACTTATTTACAAGTATTCAGACCCTTTGCTATGAGACTCTAAATTTAACTCGGGTGCATCCTGTCTCCATTAATCATCCTTGATGTTTCTACAACTTGATTGGAGTCCACCTGTGGTAAATTCAATTGATTGGACATGATTTGGAAAGACAAACACCTGTCTATATAAGGTCCCACAGTTGACACATGGAGTAAACAATTAACAAGTCAATAACACAGTAGAAAAAAAGAGAGTCTATATACATTGTGTGCAAAAGGCATGAGGAGGTAGGCGAATAATTAAAAATTTTGCAGATTAACACTGGAGTGATAAATGATCAGATGGTCATGTACAGGTAGAGATACTGGTGTGCAAAAGAGCAGAAAAGTAAATAAATATAAACAGTATGGGGATGAGGTAGGTAAAATTGGGTTGGCTATTTACCAATGGACTATGTACAGCTGCAGCGATCGGTTAGCTGCTCAGATAGTAGATGTTTGAAGTTGGTGAGGGAGATAAAAGTCTCCAACTTCAGCGATTTTTGCAATACGTTCCAGTCACAGGCAGCAGAGAACTGGAACGAAAGGCGGCCAAATGAGGTGTTGGCTTTAGGGATGATCAGTGAGATACACCTGCTGGAGCGCGTGCTACGGGTGGGTGTTGCCATCGTGACCAGTGAACTGAGATAAGGCGGAGCTTTACCTAGCATGGACTTGTAGATGACCTGGAGCCAGTGGGTCTGGCGACGAATATGTAGCGAGGGCCAGCCGACTAGAGCATACAGGTCACAGTGGTGGGTGGTATAAGGTGCTTTAGTAACAAAGCGGATGGCACTGTGATAAACTGCATCCAGTTTGCTGAGTAGAGTATTGGTAGCCATTTTGTAGATGACATCGCCCCCCCCCCCCCCCCCCCCCACACACACAGAGGGCCACAGTTTAGAGAAGTCATCTCAGACAGATCCAGCTCAGAGGCCCAACTCCTGAGCTTCGATCAGCAGTATTTTAAAATGAATGTTCATGCAACAAAACAAAAAAATCTAACACGTATCAGAGACTATGCATCTTGATGGGTATCGGATTGTTAAGGAGAGAAGCACATCCCTAGTAGATAACAGTCGTTAGAAACGTTTGGTGATCAATGAGACAGAGCTAGCTAACCAGCTGAGCTAGCAAACAATGTTACAAAAGTAACATTTTGGATTGGAAAAATACTCTCAACAGGCTCTGCAATTCATAAATCAGAGTAGCAAGTAATCATGATGCACTGTTCAATTATTTATCCATTTAAACATACATTTTTTGAAGAAACCGCAGTTTTTGCCACAGCCTTCAACGGCGCTCATGCGTTTTAAACGTGAGCTTGTCCAAAGTGTCGGACTGGAAGACAGCTGCTATCCATTGGAGCACTGCAATTTGTTTCCCAAAACGCTGGGGCCAGGCTTAGCAAAAGGTCATTGGGTGAAAGTTTGCAGTGTATATACCTCGAGCGTATCAAAGTTATATGTGTGTTGTGAATCGCGAACGGGATACATTTATAGCCTGGTAAAAACGTTAGAGCCTATTGTGCAATATGTTCCAAAATGCAAATAAAATACACATGTGACAGTAATTCAGAGATGCAGTTCATGAGCATAGTGTTTCTGTATTTGTCTGGCTACGATGTACATTTCGACACGTCTTCACTCCATGACTGTGTAACAAGAACCCAGCATTATTTTCGGAATAAAAAAACATCATGCATCATAGACAACGTCAGAAAGTAGAAGTTACATTTATTAGACATCGGTAGTTTCATTTCTCTTGAAAGCGAGCAGAAAATTATGTTCGGTAAGCACAATTAGAAGTTACATCAAATACATGTAATTTCTGATTTCTCATTTTTGATGCATGTTTTTTTTCTTTGGGAAATAAATGCTAGGCTCTTGTTACACCGTTTACACAGTCATGGAGTAAAGACGTGTTGAAATGTCCCCGAGTCCGGGTTATTCAATTGAGTATAATATCCTAATTTAGCACAAGTTGTAAGTATAGGGTTGAACAATGGCGACGAGGATAACGTTTGAAAAAGTATAGTCAAATATGAAAAGTGTGTTCGTGTCGACAAGATGGAAAGCACCGTACTAAAGTTTGACTGCTACAGTGAACCTGCTACACTCGTCCGCGTTGAACTAGGTGGTTGATGGCGTTAGAGCAGGATGAATACTACCGGTTTATAATTCCCAACAACGCACAGAAAAATGACAGTCAGGTTGCACCAGAAGCGAGAGGGAAAACCACTGACTTCATCACACCTCTATCAGAAACCATGGAGATACGTGCCGCTGCTCACACCAATGCACCACATTACAATGGCCCCTCCCACTGTCCCCAACAACGAGTAGGCTTCCTTTCACCCTTCATTTCATGGACAACCAGGACACTGGCAATGTTGCACTGATATCATGCTTAAAAACATTTCCCAAATATGATACTGGTTACCTGGTAATGGTTTCTTGTTGACAATCCTTGAACACAGCGCCAGGCCTACAGGTACACGTGACATAAAGTGGAGGGAGGGAGAGAACACTCAATATTCTCAGTGGTATAAAGTACTTAAGTGAAAATACTTAAGTCTTTTTTTTTTTTGATATCTGTACTTTACCTTACTCTTTATATTTTTGACTACTTTTACTTTTACCACACTCCTAAAGAAAATAATGTACTTTTTACTCCGTACATTTTCCCTGACACTCAAAAGTACTCATTACATGAATGGCTAGCAGGACAGGAACATGATCCAATTCATACACTTATCAAGAGAACATCCCTGGTCATCCCTACTGCTTCTGATCTGACAGACTCACTAAACAGAGAACATCCCTGGGGGGGTGGCAGGTAGCCTCTGAGCGTTGGGCCAGTAACTGAAAAGTTGCTGGATCAAATCCCAGAGCTGACAAGGTAAAAATCTGTCATTCTGCCCCTGAACAAGGCAGTTAACCCACTGTTCCCTGGTAGGCCGTCATTGTAAATAAGAATTTGTTCTTATCTGACTTGCCTAGTTAAATAAAACAATCCCTCTGATCTAACAGACTCACTAAACAGAGAACACGTGGCCATCTGTACTGCCTCTGATCTGGCAGACTCACTAAACACAAATACATCTTTTGTGAGTGTTGGAGTGTGCCCCTGGCTATCCCGTACATTTTCAAAACAAAATGGGTCCGTCTGCCATATAAGAAATTTGAAATTATTTATACTTTTGATACTTGAGTATATTTACAACCAAATACTTTTACTCAAGTAGTATTGTACTGGGTGACTTTCACTTTTACTAGAGTAACATTTAAGTATGACAATTGGGTACTTTTCCCACCATTGAATATTCTAGCATCTCATGCACCGCTGACAGCAAGGGTTCAGCACTCATCTACCTTTCACCTCTGCATCTCTAACCAATAAACAGACAAAAAAATGTTTTTCCATTATTGATCATGAATGTACACCAATTGTTCCTCACTCATATATCAGTCTATCGTGTTACCAAAGGATACATGGGAAGGTTTCTGCTTCAAGCCCAGAGGGGTATACGTCAAAACAGGATCAATGAGTTAGCCTGCTAACTTGCCTATTCAGAAGAAGTTTTGTTTAGAAGGATATGCTTGAAATTGGCATCATCTACTTAACTCAACAACCAAAAACACATATCTAAATCTAGCTTTATGAACCAGAAATTAAATGGTTCTTTCTGGTTGTTTGTCAAAGTTAACTTGCTTTGTAGTATACCCCGCTGGACCGGACTAAATAAGCTGGAACTAACCTGGCAACAGATGGCTGCTGATCTCTGATCCCAGGTACTATTCACTGCCAACGTGTCCTTGAGCAAGTCACTTAACCCCTACAATTGCCCCAGCGATGCTGATCTGCAGCCGAGTCTGTGCTGCTGCCAGCCTTGTGTGTTTGTGCTGTTTATTAGGTTGGATTTTGTATCAGCAAATCAATCCTTTTCCATGTAAAGTTAATCTTCTATCAGTATCTTTCTTCTATAAGCAGGCCCCAATTTACAGGGGAGGTTCAGGTATGCAAATCAAAACAGTAAATCCAGCCAAAATGTTAGCTTTTGGTCTAGTACACGTCACAAACTCTCTGCCAAAAATAACATTGTAAAAAAGACCATAATCCATACACAATGAGGGAGAGAAACAATGGAGAAATAACAGCAAGTTTCTTTTTTATTTTATTTGGTGTACTTAAAGCGTAGCAGGAGGAGAAACAACATCACTGGCTCATTACAGCCTTAAAGGTACGCAAACAAGTTAAAGGTTTCAAACGGTTTTACATCACTCTTGGATACGTGACCATCTATCGCTGTGTTTTTTTTTTTTTTTTTTTTTTACAGACAAACTGTGCAAGACCAAGATGCTATCCTTCAGATAATTTATAAAATAATAAACAATAAAAAAAATCCAAGGCAACATTTATGAGCTGTGTAACACAGTCCACTCCAGAGATGACAATGCTGTTGAACTTTGGGAACTTTGTCCTCGCCGCGCCTTTAGGAGTCCTTCTTCATCCCCTCCTCCCACATTATGTTCGCCGTCGCTTTCTTCGCTGTGGAACAAAAACATTACACTTTAGACGTAAGAGGCATACCTAAACAACTCTGCCTGTCTGTCTGTCAGTCAATAGGCCTACGTCAACAAAACTATATGTGTGTCTGCCTGTCTGTCAAGAGACCTACCTCAACACCGTCTGCCTATCAAGAGGCCTACCTCAACAACACCGTCAGTCTGTCTGTCAGAGAAGCAGTCACAGACAATTTGACAATGAAAATGAATGGTCAAGACCAGAGCATTCCAATTAATGTGATGCTGACCTTTTAAAATTGTACATATCAACAATGGCCATTTAAAATCTGTTAATGTGACAGGTTCACCGTTCCTCAATAATGCAATGAAGAAAACGTGTTACATTTCCGAAAACTGTCTGAACCCATTCCTCAAAACCTGTTAGAGCGAAAGGCATCACCGTCAGCTACTGTCAAAGAGCAGATGCTGCATATTTAATCCTTTAAAATGGTAAAGATAAGATTCAAAAGGGCAAAAGCTGAGACAGTTTTAAAAAGGATTCATCGTGTTTCAGAGAGACATTGAAAACAGATGCCCGGTGTGCCTACCTTCATCTTTGAACTTGTCCGCAGCCTCTGTCGCCTTGCCCTTGAGGTCCTTGGCTATGTTGTCAATCTTGGACTCGTGCTTGAGGAAGATGGGGCGGATGATCCGCGTGTATATCTGGATGGATCCGTTAGAAGGAGTTGGAGCCATGCACCACACCAAGAAGGCACACTGAGGGGAAACAAACAAAAGAACGTTCTCACCCAATGCTTCCAGGAAACGCCGCCAAGAATAAATCTCAGAGTAAGTGCTCTAGCAAATTACACAAGCTGGCAGGCATGAGCTCCGTTGCCATGGAGATTTAGATGGGAAGGAAATAAGTACATCTGCTTCATACCAGCACATGATGAATGTAGATTAAGGAAGGAGATTAAGTTATTGAATCGAGTCCATATAATGTTATGATTTAACATGCTTTTAAATACCTTAACGATGAGCTACTGTGCCTTCAGAAAGTATTGCACCCCTGGACTTTTTCTAAATGTTGGTGTGTTACAAACTTAAAATGTCGTCACTGGCCTAAACACAATACCCCATAACGTCAAAGTGGAACTATGTAGAAATGTTTACAAATTAATTACAAATTAAAAGCTAATGTCTGGAGTCAATAAGTATTCAACCCCTTTGATATGGAAAGCCTAAATAAAGTTCAGGAGTAAAAATTTGCTTAACAAGTCACATAATAAGTTGCATGAACTCGCTCTGTGTGCAATAAGAGTTTACATTTTTTTTTGTGTGTATCAATACAAAGATACAGGCATCCTTCCTAACTCAGTTGCCGGAGAGGAAGGAAACCGCTCAGGGATTTCACCATGAGGCCAATGGTGATTGTAAAACAATTACAGAGTTTAATAGCTGTGATAGAAAACTGAGGATGGATCAACAGCATTGTAGTTACTCCACAATACTAACCTAGTGGACAAAGTCAAAAGAAAGCCTGTACAGAATAAAATATTCTAAAACATGCATCCTGTGTGCAACAAGGAAAAGTAATACTGCAAAAAATGTGGCAACGCAATTAACTTTCTGTCCTAAATGCTAACTTATGTTTGGGGAAAATCCAACACATTACGGAGTACCACTCCATATTTTCAAGGATTTTTTATTTTACCTTTATTTAACCAGGTAGGCTAGTTGAGAACAAGTTCTCATTTACAACTGCGACCTGGCCAGGATAAAGCATAGTAGTGTGAACAGACAGCAACACAGAGTTACACATGGAGTAAACAATAAACAAGTCAATAACACAGTAGAAAAAAAGAAAAAATGAGTCTATATACATTGTGTGCAAAAGGCATGAGGAGGTAGGCGAATAATTACAAATTTGCAGATTAACACTGGAGTGATAAATGATCAGATGTTCATATGCAGGTACTGGTGTGATACTGGTGTGCAAAAGAGCAGAAAAGTAAATAAATATAAACAGTATGGGGATGAGGTAGGTAAATTGGGTGGGCTATTTACCGATGGACTATGTACAGCTGCAGCGATCGGTTAGCTGCTCAGATAGCAGATGTTTGAAGTTGGTGAGGGAGATAAAAGTCTCCAACTTCAACGATTTTTGCAATTCGTTCCAGTCACAGGCAGCAGAGAACTGGAACAAAAGGCGGCCAAATGAGGTGTTGGCTTTAGGGATGATCAGTGAGATACACCTGCTGGAGCGCGTGCTACGGGTGGGTGTTGCCATCGTGACCAGTGAACTGAGATAAGGCGGAGCTTTACCTAGCATGGACTTGTAGATGACCTGGAGCCAGTGGGTCTGGCGACGAATATGTAGCGAGGGCCAGCCGACTAGAGCATACAGGTCGCAGTGGTGGGTGGGATAAGGTGCTTTAGTAACAAAGCGGATGGCACTGTGATAAACTGCATCCAGTTTGCTGAGTAGAGTATTGGAAGCTATTTTGTAGATGACATTGCCGAAGTCTAGGATCGGTAGGATAGTCAGTTTTACTAGGGTAAGTTTGGCGGCGTGAGTGAAGGAGGCTTTGTTGCGGAATAGAAAGCCGATTCTAGATTTGATTTTGGATTGGAGATGTTTGATATGAGTCTGGAAGGAGAGTTTACAGTCTAGCCAGACACCTAGGTACTTATAGATGTCCACATATTCTAGGTCGGAACCATCCTGGGTGGTGATGCTAGTCGGGCGTGCGGGTGCAGGCAGCGAACGGTTGAAAAGCATGCATTTGGTTTTACTAGCGTTTAAGAGCAGTTGGAGGCCACGGAAGGAGTGTTGTATGGCGTTGAAGCTCGTTTGGAGGTTAGATAGCACAGTGTCCAAGGAAGGGCTGGAAGTATACAGAATGGTGTCGTCTGCGTAGAGGTGGATCAGGGAATCGCCCGCAGCAAGAGCAACATCATTGATATATACAGAGAAAAGAGTCGGCCCGAGAATTGAACCCTGTGGCACCCCCATAGAGACTGCCAGAGGACCGGACAACATGCCCTCCGATTTGACACACTGAACTCTGTCTGCAAAGTAGTTGGTGAACCAGGCAAGGCAGTCATTATAAAAACAGAGTCTGCCGATAAGAATACGGTGATTGACAGAGTCGAAAGCCTTGGCCAGGTCGATGAAGACGGCTGCACAGTACTGTCTTTTATTGATGGCGGTTATGATATCGTTTAGTACCTTGAGCGTGGCTGAGGTGCACCTGTGACCGGCTCGGAAACCAGATTGCACAGCGGAGAAGGTACGGCGTGATTCGAGATGGTCAGTGATCTGTTTGTTGACTTGGCTTTCAAAGACCTTAGATAGGCAGGGCAGGATGGATATAGGTATGTAACAGTTTGGTTCCAGGGTGTTTCCCCCTTTGAAGAGGGGGATGACCGCGGCAGCTTTCCAGTCCTTGGGGATCTCAGACGATAGGAAAGAGAGGTTGAACAGGCTGGTAATAGGGGTTGCGACAATGGCGGCGGATAGTTTCAGAAATAGAGGGTCCAGATCGTCAAGCCCAGCTGATTTGTACGGGTCCAGGTTTTGCAGCTCTATCAGAACATCTGCTATCTGGATTTGGGTAAAGGAGAAGCTGGGGAGGCTTGGGCGAGTAGCTGCGGGGGGGTGGGGGTAGAGCTGTTGGCCGAGGTTGGAGTAGCAAGGAGGAAGACATGGCCAGCCGTTGAGAAATGCTTGTTGAAGTTTTCGATTATCATGGATTTATCGTGGTGACCGTGTTACCTAGCCTGGGCAGCTGGGAGGAGGTGCTCCTGTTCTCCATGGACTTTACAGTGTCCCAGAACTTTTTGGAGTTAGAGCTACAGAATGCACATTTCTGCTTGAAAAAGCTGGCCTTTGCTTTCCTGACTGACTGGGTGTATTGGTTCCTGACTTCCCTGAACAGTTGCATATCGATGGGACTATTCAATGCTATTGCAGTCCGCCACAGGATGTTTTTGTGCTGGTCGAGGGCAGTCAGGTCTGGAGAGAACCAGGGGCTATACCTGTTCTTAGTTCTGCATTTTTTGAACGGAGCATGCTTATCTAAAATGGTGAGGAAGTTACTTTTAAAGAATGACCAGGCATCCTCAACTGACGGGATGAGGTCAATATCCTTCCAGGATACCCGGGCCAGGTCGATTAGAAAGGCCTGCTCGCAGAAGCGTTTTAGGGAGCGTTTGACAGTGATTAGGGGTGGTCGTTTGACTGCGGACCCGTAGCGGATACAGGCAATGAGGCAGTGATCGCTGAGATCCTGATTGAAGACAGCGGAGGGGTATTTGGAGGGCCAGTTGGTCAGGATAACATCTATGAGGGTGCCCTTGTTTACAGATTTAGGGTTGTACCTGGTGGGTTCCTTGATGATTTGTGTGAGATTGAGGGCATCTAGCTTAGATTGTAGGACTGTCAGGGTGTTAAGCATATCCCAGTTTAGGTCTCCTAACAGAACAAACTCTGAAGCTAGATGGGGGGGGGGGGGGGGGGGATCAATTCACAAATGGTGTTCAGGTTACAGCTGGGAGCTGAGGGGGGGGGGGGGGGGGTCGGTAGCAGGCGGCAACAGTGAGAGACTTATTTCTGGAGAGATACATTTTTTTAATTAGAAGTTTGAACTTTTTGTGTAAGGACCTGGAAAGTATGACATTACTTTGCAGGCTAACTCCTCCCCCTTTGGCAGTTCTATCTTGACGGAAAATGTTATAGTTGGGTATGGACATTTTTGGTGGCCTTCCCAAGCCAGGATTCAGACACAGCAAGGACATCAGGGTTGGCAGAGTGTGCTAAAGCAGTGAGTAAAACAAACTTAGAGAGGATGCTTCTGATGTTGACATGCATGAAACCAAGGCTTTTTCGATCACAAAAGTAAACAAATGAGGGTGCCTGGGGACATGCAGGGCCTGGGTTTATCTCCACATCACCCGCGGAACAGAGGAGTAGGATGAGGGTGCGGCTAAAAGGCTATCAAAACTGGTCGCCTAGAGCGTTGGGGACAAAGAATAAAAGGAGCAGATTTCTGGGCGTGGTCAAATATATTCAGGGCATAATGCGCAGACAGGGGTATGGTGGGGTGCGGGTACAGCGGAGGTAAGCCCAGGCACTGGGTGATGATAAGAGAGGTTGTGTCTCTGGACATGCTGGTTGTAATGGGTGAGGTCACCGCATGTGTGGGAGGTGGGACAAAGGAGGTATGAAGAGTGGAACTAGGGGGTCCATTGTAAACTAAAACAATGATAACTAACCTGAACAACAGTATACAAGGCATATTGACATTTGAGAGAGACATACAGCGAAGCATAAAGTAATCGCAGGTGTTGATTGGGAGAGCTAGCTAAAACAACAGGTGAGACAACAGCTAATCAGCTAACACAACAACAGCAGGTAAAATGGCGATGACTAGGCAGAGAGGGTCGGATTAACTACACACAGAGCCTGAGTTCGCGGCTGGGGCCGACAGATAAAAAATAAATAAACAGAATGGAGTACCATGATTAATGGACAGTCCAGCAGGCATCAGATATGTAGCCAAGTGATCATAGTGTCCAGGGGGCAGCAGTAGATGAAACAGGGGAGCCGCCACTACGCTAGTGACACGGCGTTTAAAGTTAGTAGCCCTGGGCTAGTAGGAGCATCTGCTCCAACAGAGGCCGGATGAAAGCACAGCTGATGGAGTATTCGTCGGCAGACCAGTCGTGGTGGTGCGGCGGGGCGCCGTGTCGACAGAGAATCCAAGCCAGATGGTGAAAGAGGTATAGTGGAATTTAGTTTGCTAGCCGGGAGATGTGCCTGGCTCACGGCTAACTGGTGCTAGCTTCGTGGCAGTGGCGTTAGCCACTATATCCAATCGGTAGCAGCGGTGATCCGGTGCCAAGGTCCAGAGTTTACAGCAAGGATCCGGTGGAGTTTTGGGCTCTAGCCGTGTATGAGTGGGGTTCGTGTGAACAGCTGAGTAGGCCGGGAGGTGGGCCTCGGGGATAGCTTCGGTACTGGGTGCCACGGTGAGTGAAAGCTAGCTGTGAGCTAGCTAGCTGTAAGCTGTGAGCTAGCAAGCTGTAAGATGTGAGCTAGCTAGTGAAGATCAGAAGTAGTGGTCCAGGGATTACGGCAGGAATCCGGCGTTGTTGTGGAGAGACAGTCCGATATTGGTAGACTAGCGAGTATTATCCAGGCTAAAAACAGGGCTGGTATCTGTGCAGAAGGTAAAAGCCGCTAGCAGTGGTTAACAATGACTAAATAGCTTGTAGCTCATTAGCTGGTTAGCTTCTGGAGATTCTTGAATGTGTTCTAAAATTGAAAATAATATCAATTCCGTATCACATTGGGTGAGGCAGGTTACTGGAAGGTATAATCGAATAAAAAAATTGAAAAGAGATTGAAAATCAATTGAAATATATATATACAAAAAATACGAAAAATACAAAAGTACACGAGAGGACAAAACAAACACATCTTCACTGCTACGCCATCTTGGATAGTGGTAACTGCATCATGTTATGGGTATGCTTGTAATTGTTAAGAACTGTGGGAGGTTTTTTTATATATAAAAAAGAAACAGAATGGAGCTAAGCACAGGCAAAATCCCAGAGGAAAACCTACTTCAGTCTGCTTTCCACCAGAAACTGGGAGATAAATAAAAAAATTCAGCTGGACAAACCTAAAATACAAGGCCAAATCTAACCTGGAGTTGCTTACCAAGAAGACAGTGAATGTTCCTGAGTGGCCAAGTTACATGTTGCAAGACCTGCAAAAGGTTATCTAGCAATGATCAACAACCAATTTGACAGAGCTTGAAGAATTTTGAAAATAATAAACGGGCAATTGTTGCACAATCCAGGTGGGGAAAGCTCTTAATTAAGAGACTTCCCCAGAAAGACTCAAAGCTGTAATAAGAGACTTCCCCAGAAAGACTCAAAGCTGTAATTGCTGCCAAAAGGTGATTATAACATATTGACTCTGGGTTCAATACTTATCTAATCAAGATATTAGTGCTGAGAGATTAGTCCTTTAGATTGGTTCAGATTCATTTTGATTATAAAATAAATACGTTTTTGATTTGGATTATTTAGGTTGAATGCTGTAACACAGAACAAAACAATAAAAGTTCCATGATGGTAGTGACTGCCCATTACTGCTAATCACTTATTAGCCATCATGTCTACTTTAAAATATTTCAGTTGTTGTGTATTACATTTGTTTTATTTGATTACTTTATTTCAATCTAAGTCATCTCATCTCTATAGATCTGCTGTCTGACAAAAATCACTTTTCTAGTTCTTCAAACTAAATAAGGCATACTTTCATTACTGCCGAATACCAACTATCACTTAGATCATGTGTTTTCAGGTAGAGATGCCCGATACCCCTCAAAATAACGCACTCCGTCTCTTCCGTAGCAGGCATAAAAGAAACACAGACCGAACAAGTAGATAAGAAATGGATTATGGTCATTAGAGTTAATTACCACGTTTTATGAGCTAAACTATGTAGAACATTGGCCTGTTGATCTGATAAACACTACCAGTCAAAAGTTTTAGAACACCTACTCATTCAAGGGTTTTTCTTTATTTTTTACTATTTTCTACATTGTAGAATAATATTGAAGACATAAAAACTATGAAATAACACATATGGAATCATGTAGTAACCAACATATGCTGAGCACTTGTTGGCTCATCCCAAAAGTTGGTTGAGGTCCGGGGATTGTGGAGGCCAGGTCATATGATGCAGCACTCCATCACTCTCCTTCTTGGTAGAATAGCCCTTACACAACCTGGAAGTGTGTTGGGTCATTGTCCTGTTGAAAAACAAATGATAGTCCCACGAAGCCCAAACCAGATGCGATGGCATATCGCTGCAGAATGCTGTGGTAGCCATGCTGGTTAAGTGTGCTTTGAATTCTAAATACATCACTGACAGGATCACCATAACACCTCCTCTTCCATGCTTAAAACGGTGGGAAATACACATGTGGAGATAATCTGGTCACCCACACTGCATCCCACAAAGACACGGCAGTTGGAACCAAAAACCTCCAATTTGGACTCCAGACAAAATAACAAATTTCCACCGGTCTAATGTCCATTGCTCGTGTTTTTTGGCCCAAGCAGGTCTCTTCTTCTTATTGGTGTCTTGTAGTAGTGGTTTCTTTGCAGCAATTTGACCATAAAGGCATGTTATCCTCTGAACAGTTGGATGTTGAGATATGTCTGTTACTTGAACTCTAAAGCATTTATTTGGGCTGCAATTTCAGAGGCTGGTAACTCTACTGAACTTATCCTCTGCACCAGAGGTAACTCAGGGTCTTCCATTTCTGTGACGGTCCTCATGAGACACAGTTTCATCATAGCGCTTGGATGGTTTTTGTGACTGCACTTGAAGAAACTTTCAAAGGTTCTTGAAATTTTCCAGATCAACTGACCTTTGTTTTAAAGTAATGATGGACTGTTGTTTCTCATTGCTTATTTGAGCTGTTCATGCCATAATATGGACTTGGGTCTTTTACCAAATAGGGCTATCTTCTGTATACCCCGCTAAATTGTCACAACACAACTGATTGGCTTAAATGCATTAAGAAGGAAAGAAATTCCACAAATTAACTTTTAACAAGGCCCACCTGTTAAATGAAATGCATTCCATGTGACTACCTCATTAAGCTGGTTAAGAGAATTCCAAGAGTGTGCAAAGCTGTCATCAAGGCAAAGGGTGGCTATTTGAAGAATCTCAAATATAACATTTTATGATTTGTTTAGCACTTTTTTGGTTACTACATGATTCCATATGTGTTATTTCATAGTTTTGGTGTCTTCACTATTATTCTACTATGTATAAATAATCAAAATAAAGAAAAAGTATGTGTTCTAAAACGTTTGACCGGTAGTGTAGCTCCTGGGGCGGCAGGGTAGCCTAGTGGTTAGAGCGTTGGACTAGTAACCGGAAGGTTGCGAGTTCAAACCCCCGAGCTGACAAGGTACAAATCTGTCGTTCTGCCCCTGAACAGGCAGTTAACCCACTGTTCCCAGGCCGTCATTGAAAATAAGAATTTGTTCTTAACTGACTTGCCTGGTTAAATAAAGGTAAAATAAAAAAAAATAAATAAAAAAGTGTAGCTCCAGAGAAACTGCATTGCGTGCGTTGACAAATTGGAATTCAAATTATTGAACAGACATCAGTGATTTAGTCATTTAAAACAAAAAAAAAGAACTGCAATGTTTTTTCTTCATGAATTGTTTTCCACATTTTAGCATTGATCTTCTACTTTGACATTAGTTTTGTTTAGATCTTAGACAAAATTAGAATTAAAACAATTTTAATCCCACTAACAACAAAATGTGAAAAAAGTCAAGGGGTGTGAATACTTTCTGAAGGTACTGTAAGTGTGGTTTATTTTCAGAATTCACACCTTTTGAAGTTGAAAACATTTCAGCCAATTATTTAACTATGGAGTGTGTTTGGATGTTGGCAACTGTGTGCAGAAGGTTTCACAATAGCAAGACAGTTTGACAAATGAGGGTGTATGTGCACTGCACATCATGCCCTCAATGTTAATCTCATCAAATAGTATCAAAGATGAGGAAACCACTGTACTTCAGGACCTTGAGGTTAAGGACAAACACCAGTATGCATTACCTTTCCCATGTAGTAAAATGGGAACCAGGACAGGAAGATGTCAGCAAAGAACTCTGCCACGCTGAACACTCCATACACCACCCAGTAGGTCAGCCATTTTGTGTCATCATCTTTGGTTACACTCTCAATGGCTTTGATCCTGCAATTAAAGGATAAGTCCATGTTAGCGACAGGATGCCTAGAAGCATAATGGAAAAGTATTATGCAAGATGACATGAACACACTGAGCAGGATTCATAACAAACACGAATTCGCATTGATTTTATATTTGGGAAAGAATAGCCAGGCTGTTAAGCTACAGGCTAAAGAAAGAACATAATAGATACCATACGGCCTGACAACTAGGTTTCCATGGTAATATTTTGACTCACGAGTGGGAGTTCAGAGCAAATTGTGAGTCTTGTCTCAATGTTTTGCATGCCAAATAAGAGTGAGTGTTCCATTTGTATCTTTGAACAGCATTTGCGTTGTTTCACTGTGTGCGCTGACGTTCGTAAACTCATCCATATCTAAACAAGTTATGAATTTAATAATATAACTTGTTGTACGAGGATAACACTATACGTCAGAGTTCAGTTGAACTTTGTCCAGACATGCAGAGTTAATCACAAGGAGCAACTCAAATGACTGAGTCACTTACGTTTTGTTTCTGTGGTTAATCATGTGCATCTGGATTTTCCTCTCTGTGCTTATTGCCCAGTCTCTTGCAACACTCCACAAGAGCAGCAGTAGCCTCATGGCTGCTTTTCCCCACATTTAGGCCTACATGTTGAATAACTAAAATATAGTACTCATTGCAGATCCATACGGTCAGTGCGTCTGGGAGAAAATGTGATCTCCTCACCCCGAGGAGTGATTTTATATCATTCATAGAGTTAGAGTTTGATTAGATCATCCACACCAAAAAAAAGTGTTAGATTGTGACATTTTAATGTTTCAACGGTTTTTGCACAATAGAGAGCGGAACCACAACACAAAGTAGCCAGTTAATCATGTGGCAATACATTTAATAGGATTACGGCTATAGCATATTGCTGCACTAAGTATTTTACGCAACTGTAGACACAGGAAAGCATACATTACTACCTTATGAAAGATGCCTTTAACCCATAACAGTTTAAGCCTCTGAGGGGGGGGGGGGGGGGGGGGGTTCTACTATGCTATATGGAATTGTTTTAAGGTCATACAAGGATAATCTTGGTATTTGATTTTGAATTTTAAGACCCCTTAATGCATAATAAAATAATAATAATAAAATATTTTATTTATTATTTTTGTCCTTACTGCTATTAGCCCATACAAACGCATTCACTACATGGAACAACAGATTGTAGTCCGCTGCCCCCTTCAAAAAAAGAAAGTTTGTTCTTTAGTGTCTGTCCTATAGGCCAACTCGTTCGGACGCTACGGACGATTTTGAGAGATTTCCGGGACGTCTCATGGTCTGACAAACACCGCTCTAGCTCTGCCACCTTTCACCGCAGACACGGAAGTGCAACGTTGGCGGATGTGGTGGATTGAGCCGCAACTAATGCAAAATAAAAAACATATCTCTAGTTTAAATAGACAGATTCTTATGGAGATTTTTGTATTGTGCTAATTAGATTTCCGCGGAGGCGAGAACATCGACTCTAGGTTTTTTTTAAAGGTGATATCAAACACACACCCGACCTGCAGATGTAACGGATATGAAACGGCTAGCTTAGTTAGCGTGGGCGCTAAATAGCGTTTCAATCAGTGACGTCACTTGCTCTGAGACCTTGAAGTAGTAGTTCCCCTTGCTCTGCAAGGGCCGCGGCTTTTGTGGAGCGATGGGTAACGACGCTTCGAGGGTGACTGTTGGTGTGTGCAGAAGGTCCCTGTTTCGCGCCCGGGTATGGGCGAGGGGACGGTTTAAAATTATACTGTTACACAGACACAATTGTCTACAATTGGACCTTAGTTAGTATGTAAGATGCTGCTGGCATATTGCCGAGTACTTTACCAGTGCCATTCAAAGAATCCTGACTCTCAAGCTAATAGTAAGGTGCACATACCCAGACATTATTCTTCAGCATGGGTATGACTAACGTTACATTGAACACCCATCAAGCAAAATGTGTTTAAAATTATTCACAAGATCAAATAGGCTCTCTCCGTGCAACGTGGGCGATTGATTCCCCGTTGGGCCTTGTTTTCTGTGGGCAATGTTGAAATAGCAGTGATATTGTGTTCATGCTATTGGGCGTGCGTGTGAGGAACAGGGTAGGGTGGGTCATATATGACGCAATTCATTAATTGTTTTTTTTTGTTGCCCAGAACAGGGCAGCAACAATTTAATATTTGGTTTGCTATCCTAAATGACCAATTTATGAGAAGAATAAAAAAAGACTTACGATATGTAGGCTGGATAAACAAATCCGATGAGGTTGCACAGTAGGGAGGCTCCATACCCAATAACCAGGTAAATTGCGAGAATGACGACGACAACTGCAAGATAATAACATCTGTTTATTAGCCTACAGGCTACAAATGTCATCGATTAATATAAGTGATTGTCTAATTATCATCTAGTCAAAAAATAAAAATGGTGTACAGTATGCTCATATGGAAGCGTATTGTATTCTGACAAAGCCCCTCAAAACGTACAACAATTTATTTGATCAGAATATTGACTTGACGTTATTTGTCAAAATAACAAACTGTGCCACGACCGATGCAGGCTGTGTTATCAGAACTCTCACAGCATACCCCCATTTTCTTTTCAATAAATAGATCCCTTGTGCCTCCCCCCCCCCCCATCTCATAACAGCAAAATACTTACCGATTGCGATATAGGCCCTGTTTACTCCAGTTTTAGCTTCTATCTTTGCCAATGCATCGGTCATGAAATTCTTTTCATGAAGAAACTTGTCGAATCTCTCTTTTATGTCCTGTACCATTGCTGCCATGATTTTCGTGTTGTATGGTGCTGGTTGGCTATTGAACTGCGACACCCATGCAACTCTATCCTGCTTCTTCTCGCTGTTCAGAGTAAATGAATGGAAGCACGGCCAGAATCACACTGAACGAAACGTCACTGCAATATGTCTACAGCCACACCCAATACTTTGATGACATTGCTAAATTGTATAAAATCAAATTGTATTTGTCACATGCGTCGTAAACAACAGGTGTAGACTAAACGTGACATGCTTACTTATAGGGCCTTTTCAACCATTCCAGTGTTTTACTTGCTATATTGTATTTACTTCGCCACCATGGCCTTTTTTTTTGCCTTTACTTCCCTTATCTCACCTCATTTGCTCACATCGTATATAGACTTGTTTATACTGTATTATTGACTGTATGTTTGTTTTACTCCATGTGTAACTCTGTGTCGTTGTATGTGTCGACCTGCTTTGCTTTATCTTGACCAGGTCGCAATTGTAAATTAAAAATAATAACGCAAGCAATAAATACACAATGACAAACGATTTTCTATATACACGGGGTATTTGTATTTGTATTTATTATGGATCCCCATTCGCTGCTGCCTTATCAGCAGCTACTCTTCCTGGGGTCCAGCAAATTAAGGCCGTTTATATAAAAAAAATATACAATACATTCACCGATTTCCAAACACACGGTGTGCCCTTAGTCCCCTACTCCACCACTACCACATATTTACAGTACTAAATCCATGTGTATGTACAGTGTGTATGTTATCTTGTGTGTGTATGTGTGTATGCATGTGTCTGTGCCAACGTTTGTGTTGCTTCACAGTCCCCGCTGTTCCATAAGGTGTTTTTTTAATCTGTTTTTTAAATCTAATTTTACTGCTTGTGTCAGTTACTTGATGTGGAATAGAATTCCTTGTATTCATTGCTCTATGTAGTACTGTGTGCCTCCCATAGTCTGTTCTGGACTTGGGGACTGTGAAGAGACCTCTTGTGGCATGTCTTGTGGGGTATGCATGGGTGTCCGATGCATTCAGGTGCATTCAACATGTCAATACCTCTCATAAATAAAAGTAGTGATGAAGTCAATCTCTCCTCCACTTTGAGCCAGGAGAGACTGACATGCATATTATTAACATTAGCTCTCTGTGTACATCCAACGGCCAGCTGTGCTGCCCTGTTCTGAGGGCCAGCCGTGCTGCCCTGTTCTGAGGCCCAGCCGTGCTGCCCTGTTCTGAGCCAATTGCAATTTTCCTAAGTCCTTTTTTGTGGCACCTGACCACACGACTGAACAGTAGTCAAGGTGCAACAAAACTAGGGCCTGTAGGACCCTTCCTTCTTGATAGTGTTGTTAAGGCAGAGCATCACTTTATTATAGACAGACTTCTCCCCATCTTAGCTACTACTGCATCGATATGTTTTAACCATGACAGTTTACAATCTAGGGTTACTCCAAGCAGTTTAGTCATCTCAACTTGCTCAATTTCAATGTAATTTATTACAAGATTTAGTTGAGGTTTAGGGTTTATTGAGTGTTTTGTTCCGAATAAAATGCTTTTAAATTTAGAAATATTTAGAGCTAACTTATTCCTTGCCACCCACTCTGAATCTAACTGCAGTTCTTTGTTGAGTGTTGCAGTCATTTCATTCGCTGTAGTAGCTGACGTGTATAGTGTTGATGTGACGGATGTGAAATGGCTAGCTAGTTAGTGGTGGTGCGCGCTAATAGCGTTTCAATCGGTGACGTCACTTGCTCTGAGACCTTGAAGGCAAGGGCCGTGGCTTTTGTGGAGCAATGGGTAACGATGCTTCGTGGGTGACTGTTGTCTGTGTGCAGAGGGTCCCTGGTTCGAGCCCGGGTATGGGCGAGGGGACGGACGTAAAGTTATAATGTTACATTGAGTCATCCGCATACATAGACAATCTGGCTTTACTCAAAGTCAGTGGCATGTCGTTAGTTAAAATTGAAAAAAGCAAGGGGCCTAAACAGGGGAATTCCTGATTATATTTGAGAGGCTTCTAAACACCCTCTGTGTTCTGTCAGACAAGTACCTCTTTATCCACATTATAGCAGGGGGTTAAGCCATAACACATACGTTATTCCAGCAGCAGACTATGATCGATAATGTCAAAAGATGCACTGAAGTCAATCAAGACAGCCCCCACAATCATTTCATCATCAATTTCTCTCAGCCAATCATCAGTCATTTGTGTAAGTGCTGTGCCAGTATCGAGTCGATGTGCAAGGGTACGTACGAGGTAATTGAGGTAATATTGTACCAGTCAAAAGTTTGGACACTTACTCATTCAAGGGTTTTTCATTATTTTTACTATTTTCTACATTGTCTGCACTATTATTCTACAACAAACAATTAAATAACACATATTGGAATCATGCAGTAATCAAAGATGTGTTAAACAAATCAAAATATATTTCAGATTCTTCAAAGTAGCCACCCTTTGCCTTGATGACAGCTTTGCACACTCTTGGCATTCTCTCAATCAGCTTCACCTGGAATGCTTTTCCAACAGTCTTGAAGGAGTTCCCACATATGCTGAGCACTTGTTGGCTGCTTTTCCTTCACTCTGCGGTCCAACTCATCACAAACCATCTCATTTGGGTTGAGGTTGGGTGATTGTGGAGGCCAGATCATCTGATGCGGACTCCATCACTCTCCTTGGTCAAATAGCCCTTACACAGCCTGGAGGTGTGTTGTCATTGTCCTGTTGAAAAACAAATGATAGTCCCTCTAAGCGCAAACCAAATGGGATGGCGTATCACTGCAGAATCCTGTGGTAGCCATGCTGGTTAAGTATGCCTTGAATTCTAAATAAATCACTGACAGTGTCACCAGCAAAGCACCATCACACCTCCTCCTCCATGCTTCACGCTGTGAATCACACATAAGGAGATCATCCAATCACCTACTCTGCATCTCACAAAGACACGGCAGTTGGAACCAAAAATCTCAAATTTGGACTCATCAGACCAGAGGACAGATTTCCACTCGTCTAATGTCCATTGCTCGTGTTTCTTGGTCCAAGCAAGTCTCTTCTTATTATTAGTGTCCCTTAGTAGTGGTTTCTTTGCAGGAATTCGACCATGAAGGCCTGATTGACGCAGTCTCTGAACAGTTGATGTTGAGATGTGTCTGTTACTTGAAACTTTTGAAGCATTTTTTGGGGCTGCAATCTGAGTCCTCTGCAGCAGAGGTAACTCCGGGTCTTCCTTTCCTGTGGCGGTCCTCACAAGAGCCAGTTTCATCATAGCGCTTGATGGTTTTTGCGTCTGCACTTGAAGAAAATGTAAAAGTTCTTGAAATTTTCCGGATCAATTGACCTTTGTCTTAAAGTATTGATGGACTTTCGTTTCTCTTTGCTTATTTGAGCTGTTCTTGCCATAATAGGGTTATCTTCTGTATACCACCCCTACCTTGTCACAACACAACTGATTGACTCAAACGCACTAGGAAGGAAAGAAGTTCCACAAATTAACTTTTAACACGGCACACCTGTTAATTGAAATGCATTCCAGGTGACCACCTCATGAAGCTGGTTGAGAGAATGCCAAGAGTGTGCAAAGCTGTCAAGGCAAAGGGTGGCTATTTGATTTTGATATGATTATGTATTTTGATTTGTTTAACACTTTTTTTTGGTTACTACATGATTCCATATGTGTTATTTCATAGTTTTGATGTCTTCGCTATTATTCTACGATGTAGAAAATAGTACAAATAAAAACCCTTGAATGAGTAGGTGTTCTAAAAATTTTGACCCGTAGTGTAGCTCTAGAGAAACTGTGCAATGTGTGCATTGAGCTCGCAGGGGGGGGGGAAACTAACAAATTGGAATTCAAATTATTGAACAGACATGAGTAAATTAGTTGTTTAAAAAATGAAAAAAGAACCCCAATTATAATAAAGAAAACCCCTTGAATTAGTAGGTGTGTCCAAACGTTTGACTGGTACTATATGCACATATAGGTACGGATGAAGTTACTAGGCAACAGGATAGATAGTGCACTGTAACAGCAGTTTATGTGATGAGTCAACATAGTTAGTGCAAAAAGAGTCAATGAAGATAGTCCGGGTAGTTATTGGTTAACTATTTTTAACTAACTATTTAGTAGTCTTATGACTTGGGGGTAGAAGCTGTTCAGGGTCCTGTTTTTTCCAGACTTAGTGCATCGGTATCGCTTGCCGTGCGGTAGCAGAGAGAACAGGCTATGACTTGGGTGGCTGGAGCCTTTAACCATTTTTTTATATGATATATTTTTTTACTACAGCCCAGTCACACATATCTCCATTATGAAACATTTAATATGCCTACACATTAATATGTCAGCCTATGAAAACACATAATATTTATAACGTCTATAATGTCATATATATAATGCCATATATCCTAATATTTGTTTTATTTTATTCATATGCATGTTCATTCAAAAAGGTCAATCCTGGGGTTCACTGACATTCTGCCATTCATATCCTAAAATAGCATCCAACTTTCAAATTACTGTCACAAATGAGAGGTAATTTTGTCTATTTTATTGAATTAAACAACTATTAATATCCACACGTGTAGACGAGGGCAGTAGACTGAATGAATGGTTGTAGCTGTATAATGGTTTAGTGCTTTTACAGGTCGCTTGCCTCTCACAATAGAAGATATAGAATATAATCACTTATAAGGGCACGTATAACAATATTCTATATATGTTATTACTAGGACAAGTTTATATTATTCCTATAATAATGTAATTGTGGCCAAGGATATCGCATGTTATTTATTGTGATTACTGCTAATGAGAAACTGTTCTAATGCCACTGGGATGTCCGCGTATAAAATGTAATTTACATGGCTACACAGGCCTCGCCTCTTCCTCAATAATGTCTAGTTGTCTACTTTATAATCTTGCTCGAATATCTTTGCTTACCGTTTCCTTGTTTTGTCAACCAAACTTAAATACATTGTGCTCGAGTTATTGTGCGTCTTGATTGGTTAGAATATTTTGACAGGCCATCATTTAGCCTAATAAGGTACCACCTACTCAACGTGGCCAGCCTCCCCTGGTATACGATTGGATAATAACGTCCCCTCACATCATCAACAGTGGCCTTTCTACCTTTCTTTTTCGATTGCGCGGTGTTGGAGTTTGTTTTTAGCGAGCTAACGTAGCTTACATGTATTTATTTGTGTAAGTTTAGGGACATTTGACGAACCTGGCACATATAGTTCGCCTTGATTGATCAATAGAATGCATTGATTCGAGATTTAAGAAAATAGTAGCTTTGCGCTGTTTATTTTTCGCCTCATTGTTTCGCGAGTTCGGGATGTTTTTATCCTCAACATGGAGACAAAAAGAGGGGAGATTCCCAACGGCGTATTGGACGACCTCTGCAGGTAAATACCGCGTCAAACGCGACTAACTTGTTTTCTTACTAACACTATACCCGGAGGGGTGTCTTTTATTGTGCTTGTGGCTTGTCGTAACGTTGGTTGTGGATAGCTAGCTAGATACCGAGGTAGTTAGTCTGTCTCCAAGTGACAATGGGGTTGACTTAACGAAAGTGCGTTGCATCAGTGTTCTCAGGGGTTGTATTGATTATGTTACAAAACGTTTCTCAAACGGAACGAAACGAAACGGGGAGGGACCTATCTGAATGTGTTAATCAATCATCAAATTGTATTGGTCACATACACGTGTTTAGTAGATGTTATTGCAGGTGTAGCGAAATGCAAGTGTTTCTAGCTCCGACAGTGCAATAATATCAAGTAATATCCAACAATTTCACAACATATACACACATCTAAGTAAAGGAATGGAATTAAGAATATATAAATATATGGACGAGCAATGTTAGAGCGGCATAGACTAAGATACGAATATAGTATATACATATGATATGAGTAATGCAAAATATGTGAACATTATTAAAGTGACTAGTGTACCATTTATTAAAGTGGCCAGTGATTTCAAGTCTATGTATATAGGCAGCAGCCTCTGTGCTAGTGATGGCTAATCGTCAAATATTAACTCGTGATTTGCTCTGTTTGGTTCTTAAACGGTTTTTGTAATGAATGCGCCCCTAGATGCATACACGGAACCTCAAGCTTCGCTACAGTCATGATGGTACATCATTAATGTTTGGCTACCGTCATGGTACTTCATTATACTGTGTTGTAGTTTCATAACTCAAACTGTATTGTGACATGGACCACAGTATGTTGTCTAATTAACTATGTCCGTGTAGTTCTGCTACTGTACTGATTTGCCCCTCCTCTCTTCCAGTCGATTCATCCTCCACATCCCTAGTGAAGAGAGAGACAATGCTATCCGCGTGTGCTTCCAGATCGAGCTTGCCCATTGGTTCTACCTGGACTTCTGCATGCAGAATGCACCAGGATTACCTCAGTGCGGGATAAGGGACTTTGCCAAGGCTGATATCCTTACATGAGAATAATGATGTGAGAGGGGGCTGGGGGGGTTGATTTCATGTTCTTTTTTTCTTTGGTTAGTTCATTCATGATAAAAAAAAATTAAAAAAAAGCTTTATGACCATAGGCCCGCTGTGTGAAAGGTTATGTACATGTCATCACCTAACCGTTTCTTGTTGAACTTGCAAAGACCCCTTCAATTCAATTCAAATAACGTCTTGTGAGGAGCGGTACATAAAACTAAACTTAATATTTTTTTTGCAAATGTTCCTTACATTCTCCTTGACACCATGCTACTTTTTAATCATTGTCCATTCTTGCTGCCCAATGGGGAGGATGTACAGAAGGTTCTAGAACAGTGGAAGGAATATAAGATGGGTGTTCCAACCTATGGTGCCATTATTCTAGATGAGTCGCTTGACAATGTGCGTATAGTACATACATTATAACACTGGCTGTGTATGGTGATACTTCCTGAAACATTTCATGTCTTAAGTTGTCTCAGGTGTGTGTGTGTGTGTGTGTGTGTGTGTCCTTTTATAATATTTAATATTTCTTCTCTTTAGGCATTGCTGGTTCAGGGCTATTTGGCCAAGTCAGGGTGGGGCTTTCCAAAGGGAAAAGTCAATGAAGATGAGGCTCCCCATGTTTGTGCTGTACGAGAGGTAATTGCCTCTTACTAAATTATCTCAGTTTTATAGGTCTTTATAATTCTGATTTGGCAAGAAAGTATTTGCTCAATACAGAATGGCTAGATACTATATATGACGTTTCATTCAATAATGTTTTCTCATACCCATGTCTGTATTCTCTTAGGTTATGGAGGAGACGGGTTTCGATATCAAAGATCGCATCTGCAAAGATACGTACATCGAGCAGAAAATCACTGATCAGTTGGCCCGATTGTACATAATACCTGGGGTACCCAAGGAGACGAAGTTCAACCCCAAAACAAGGAAGGAGATAAGGGTACGGTTACCCCTTAACTTTCTCATCTTTTGTTCCTATTTGCAATTTGTATTTACAACGCAGATGAAGAGAACAACTAGGACTAGCTTATTGTGCTGTGTTTCTCCTAGAACATCGAGTGGTTCCCGATTGAGAAACTACCATGTCACAGAAATGACATGACTCCCAAGTCTAAACTTGGACTCGCCCCCAACAAGTTTTTCATGGCCATTCCTTTTGTCAGGTAAGGGTCTTGTTGCGCTTCACACATTCAGAAGAACATCACTAGGACAAAAGAACAGGCACTTAATGAACTAATGAAAGATTCATCTTTGGTCATCAAACCTGTAGACAAGGGGGGCGCTTTGGTTGTTTTAGATTATGACAAAGAAGATATTCAGAGACAATTCAATAATGAACGTTTAAATAGAAAACTGAGTGTTGATCCCACACAGGTGTTCCAAAGGGATATATGCTCTAATCTGAAGCAAGCCATATTAAACAACCTTATCTCAAAACCTGAATATGAATACCTTTGCTGCAAATGTGTCGTGCGTCCATGCCTGTACATTTTTGCCAAAATTACACAAACCTAAAACACAACAAGGCAGTTATCCAGGCAGACCAGTGATCGCAGGAATAGGTTCAATGCTAGAGCCATTGTCGAATTTCGTAGACTCTTTTATTAAATCACATGTGCAAGTATTGCCATCATATGTGAAAGACTATAGACTTCATAAACAAGATCTCGCCAATAAAGGGTTTAACAGAAGACTGTTGGTCACATTTAAATGTCGGAGTCTATGTAACAGCATTCCCATACGGGGTAGCTGGCAGCCCTAGCTCACTATTTGAAAGACAGAGATACTAACGAATACCCACCAACAAACTTTATTCTTGAGCTGGCTGTATATGTTTTGACGTACAACTATTTCAGGTTTGATGATGAATACTACCTCCAAATCAAATGTATTTATATTGCCCTTTGTACATCAGCTGATATCTCAAAGTGCTGTACAGAAACCCAGCCTAAAACCCCAAACAGCAAGCAATGCAGGTGTAGAAGCACGGTGGCTAGGAAAAACTCCCTAGAAAGGCCAAAACCTAGGAAGAAACCTAGAGAGGAACCAGGCTATGTGGGGTGGCCAGTCCTCTTCTGGCTGTCCCGGGTGGAGATTATAACAGAACATGGCCAAGATGTTCAAATGTTCATAAATGACCAGCATGGTCAAATAATAATAATCACAGGCAGAACAGTTGAAACTGGAGCAGCAGCACGGCCAGGTGGACTGGGGACAGCAAGGAGTCATCATGTCAGGTAGTCCTGAGGCATGGTCCTAGGACTCAGGTCCTCTGAGAGAAAGAAAGAACGAATTAGAGAGAGCATACTTAAATTCACACAGGACACCGGAGAGGACAGGAGAAATACTCCAGATATAGCAAACTGACCCTAGCCCCCCGACACAAACTACTGCAGCATAAATACTGGAGGCTGAGACAGGAGGGGTCAGGAGACACTGTGGCCCCATCCGATGACACCCCCGGACAGGGCCAAACAGGAAGGATATAACCCCACCCACTTTTCCAAAGCACAGCCCCCACACCACCAACTTCAACCACCAACTTACCATCCTGAGACAATGCCGAGTATAGCCCACAAAGATCTCCGCCACGGCACAACCCAAGGGGGGGCGCCAACCCAGACAGGAAGATCACATCAGTGACTCAAACCACTCAAGTAACGCACCCCTCCTAGGGACGGTATGAAAGAGCCCTAGTAAGCGAGTGACTCAGCCCCTGTAATAGGGTTAGATGCAGAGAATCCCAGTGGAAAGAGGGGAACCGGCCAGGCAGAGACAGCAAGGGTGGTTCGTTGCTCCAGAGCCTTTCCATTCACCTTCACACTCCTGGGCCAGACTACACTCAATCATATGACCCACTGAAGAGCTGAGTCTTCAGTAAAGACTTAAAGGTTGAGACAGAGTTTGCATCTCTCACCTCCAAACGATTGAAACATCGATGGGCTCCGCATTCGTTCTGAGCTATGCTAACCTTGCTAGCAGTCTTTTCCATATGGGGAGGAACGGGGGAAAGAGCTGTCAGACTTTCTGGAATTATTCAATGACATTGACTCCAATCTCAAATTCACTATTGAATGTGACACTAAATGTGTTCATTACCTCGACATATGGATTGAGAAATGAAATGGAACCCTGTTTACAACTCTGTATAGAAAATAAATGGACAGAAACACACTATTACAGGGGGGACAGCTTCCACCCTGAGACAGTTTTTCAGACTGTGCTAATTATGCCACTCCACAAAGGACTATATCTAGAAAAAGCAGCAGAGATGCGCATTCGGTTTCTAAGAAGAGGCTATTCTCCACAATGAACTCCCGAAAAGTGGGAGATGCTGTCAAGAAACACGGGCATGTTTTATCATCGGACCCAGCTTTGCCAGCTGAATTTAAAAATACACCACTTATTGTATATAGGAGAGGTCGCAATTTACGTGGTAAATTGGTCCATGCTAACTGCCAGCCACAAAAGGAAATCAGCCAGGCTCTTTTACGCACTTTTCTGAATGGTAGCTATAAATGCAGAGGTTGCTCACAGTGCAACAATATGATGAAAGTGTGAATATTTCTGCCACCCACATACAGTAAAACAGTTCCAAATAAATGGCATTAATATGTGCTCCACCACTGACGTTATCAACACGATTAAATGTCCTTGTGGGCTGTGTTATGTAGGTAAAATCTCTTGTTCTCTCAAAGAATTTGTGAACATAAAAGATTAATCAGGAGAAACGACAGGGATTATCCAGTCGCAGTACATTTTAATGACCTGAAACATGACATTTTAAATGTTAAAAAAATGAAATAAATTGGGGCATAGAGAAAGTTAAGATATCAGACAGGGGAGGTGATAAATAATACTCTGAGCAAAAGAGAATGTTTTGGGATTTTCACCCACCAGACATTATTTCCTAATGTATGTTGTGAATATGAATTATACCCCCATGTCAGATTACGCTGATGTTTTTCTTGCGCTGTACACAATGATTTATGAAAACTTTCTTGGTAGGTCGATGTCCTCATTGTGGTTTTACAGACTTAATACGTTTTTATATACACACTTTATTCAAATTTTTTTTTTGAAATGCACATTGTTGTATTTGTTAGCACTTATTTGTTTCCCCTCGACTCCAACCCCATTCGATGCGTGGAACGGATGTGGGCGGGGCTAGGTCTACATGAGGGTGTTCATTATTTTTTTTTACTCATAAAAGCTCTGACAAAGGCCGTGAGTCCGATGCGTAAAGCTTATTAAAAAGCCGTGTGTAGCTTTCTTCTTTTTTTCTTGCTTCACACTGATAAAGATGCCCATTTCTGAAATATTATTTGTCTTATTTTTTGGGGTGGGTGGTTCTGCTGTAATATTGTAGCTTCCATCAATGTAATCAATCCCCATATATTTTTGGGGTAAATATACATATGTAGTACCAGTCAAAAGTTTGGACACCTACTCAAGGCGTTTTCTTGAATTTTACTATTTTATACATTGTAGAATAATAGTGAAGACATCAAACTATGTAATTACACACATGTAATCATGTAGTAACCCAAAGTGGTGATTCTTCAAAGTAGCTGTTGCCTTGAGTTTGAGTTTATTTTTATTTTTACAGGGACAGTGCCCATTAATCAACGTTTCAGTAAAAGTGCCGGTTTTAGCCAGCCGGCTAATTTTCAACCGCAGTCCCTGGGCAGGTTATTAAAAACAATTACAATATAGACAATAGCAGCATAGAACAAGCAAGACATAGCAACATAGGACAAGCAAGACAAAGCATACAGAGCAACATAGGACAAGCAAGACGTAGCATACAGACAGAGCAACATAAACAAAAAGCAGCAAGACAAAATTCATAAAAGCAACAAAGTGTTTCCACACCTCACAAGCTACAGACAACAGACAACATGGAAAGCGGCAACACACAGCTAGGGACCATGTTCACAAATCTGATTGACCTTTAGCCATGACTTCAAGCATTTTGTGAAAGTGTGATATGTGGTGCAGTTATGTGTGTCTGATGGCAGTGTATTCCAGACATGGGAAGCTCTCACAGAGAATGCAGATTTACTAAAGGTGCTTTTCCTTAGGGGAACTATACAGTCACCTCTCATGGCAGACCTTGTGGATCTGCTGCCATATGTCTGGGTTTTCTGTTTAACAAAAATATTGAGTGGAGGGGGAGCCAGACCATTAAAGATCTTGAATACAAGACATGCGTCGGTGTATTGCACAAGATTTTCCCAACTCAAGAGCTCATGCTTTCTAAGAATGTGACAATGATGATGGCTATTGGGCTTCCTATCAAGCACTTTGAGAGCCTGTTTGTAGACAGACTGAATAGGTTTTAATGTTGTACAGCAAGCTTGAGCCCAACTAGTCAAGCAGAATGTTAAGTGGGGGAGTATCATAGTTTCGAAGTACAGTTTTGCTACCTCTGTAGTCAAACAATTTCGTATAAATCGGAAATTAGCTAGGTTGAATTTGGTTATTTGAATTACTTTTTTCACATGCTTTTTAAAAGAGAGGTTGGAATCAAGGCTTGATGACAGCTTTGCACACTCTTGGCATTCTCTCAACCAGCTTCACCTGGAATGCTTTTCCATCAGTCTTCAAGGAGTTCCCACATATGCTGAGCTCTTGTTGGCTGCTTTTCCTTCACTCTGCAGCCCAACTCATCCCAAACCATCTCAATTGATTTGAGGTCGGTTGATTGTGGAGGCCAGGTCATCTGTTGCAGCACTCCATCACTCTCCTTCTTGGTCATATAGTCCTTACACAGCCTGGAGGTGTTGGGTTATTGTCCTGTTGAAAAACAAATGATAGTCCCACTAAGTGCAAACCAGATGGGATTGCGTATCACTGCAGAATGTTGTGGTAGTCATGCTGGTTAAGTGAATTCTAAATAAATGCCTTGAATTCTAAATAAATCACAAACCGTGTCACCGGCAAAGCACCATCACACCACCTCCTCCATGCTTCACGGAGGGAACCACACATGCAGAGATAATCCGTTCAAATTCTCTGTGTCTCACAAGGACACGGTGGTTGGAGCGAAATATCTCTCATTTGGACTCATCTGACCAAAGGACAGATTTCCACCGGTCTAATGTCCATTGCTTGTGTTTCTTGGTCCAAGCAAGTCTCTTCTTCTTATTGGTGTCCTTTAGTAGTGGTTTCTTTGCAGCAAATTGACAATGATGGTCTGATTCACGCAGTCTCCTCTGAACAGTTGATGTTGAGATGTGTCTGTTACATGAACTCTGTGAAGCATTTACTTGGGCTGCAATTTACGAGGCTGGTAACTCTAATGAACTTACCCTCTGCAGCAGCAGTAACTCTGGGTCTTCCTTTCCTGTGGCGGTCCTCATGAGAACCAGTTTCATTATAGCGCTTGATGGTTTCTGCGACCGCACTTGAAGAAACTTTTTCAAAGTTCTTGAAATTTTCCGTATTGACTGACCTTCATGTCTTAAAGTAATGATGGACTGTCGTTTCTCTTTGCTTATTTGAGCTGTTCTTGCCATAATATGGACTTGGTCTTTTACCAAATAGGGCTATCTTCTGTGTACCACCCCTACCTTGTCACAACACAACTGATTGGCTCAAACGCATTAAGAAGGAAATGAATTACACAAATGTACTATTAACAAGGCACAGTTGTTAATTGTTAAGGCAAAGGGTGGCTACTTTGAAGAATCTAAAATATATTTTGATTTGTTTAGCTATTCTTTTTTGGGGGGATACTACATTCCTTGTATTATTTCATAGTTTTGATGTCTTCACTATTATTCTACAATCTAAAAAAATTAATGAGTAGCTGTCAACTTTTGACTGGTACTAGTATGTGTATACACACATACAAACACCTTTTTTTAAATAAAAGGTTTGTCAAATATAACCTGTCCGTGCAGCATGAATAACAAAATGGTAAAACTATTGTATGTTTAGGGTGTAGCCATAGGTGACACCGGAGTTTCTAGTTTGGGGAAGCACATTTTCACCATTAAAGATGCACCTTCATAAAGCATTCCATGCGTCACTGGCATTTGCAGACTAAAGTCAGAGCGCCTACTATTCATAATGTGATGATTGGATAGGCATTACAGGCTAATAAATTGATTACTGTTGGGAAAATATACAGTTCAATGCGTAGCTGAGTGTGTAGTGGCGTAGAGTAAACCTAGGCTGTATTCAGATGTGTTTCTTCTTCTCTTGCACAGGGAAATGTGGTCTTTTTTTTTATTAACCCATTTCATTCCTCCTACACTTTTTTGAATAGCCTACGACACAAATTACAGGGTAGCCTACGACGACAACTACTCTGCTGATACTGACAAACAGAATTATAAAAAGGACGCTCTCTGATCCATATAATAGGTTTATGGGTAGGGGAGACACAAATACAATATGAAGTCCATCTAACCTGGAAGACAATATTATTGTCCAAAAACACATTTTCAGGTGGCACTGACCCAACCATGATAAAGAGTGAATATGCACACTCATCGGAGTGGACAGTGCTCTCCGCAGGTGTCAATAAGATGGACTATACTGTTCGCTGAGAATTTTGATAACTAAAAGATGGTTTAGTCTCTTCATTATCTGGTCTTTACAGCAATAGCCATTTGTTTTCCAGAGATTGTCGAGTAGCAACAGAGATTCAAAATACAATCTGGTATTTGCTGTGTGCGCTGACCAAGTTGCAGAACTACAGGCAGACTACAGGCAATGCGATTTTGAAAACCATCCACAGCTTCTTGTTTTTTTGGTAAAGAAGCTAATGATCCTCTGGCTTTCCTCATGCTTTCTGGTGTAGTAGCCTATTATTTGTATGATTTCTGTAAAGATTGGAGTAGGCAATTTGAATGAATTTACTTTAGGGGAAGCCTTTTAGGAAAGCCCGTTAACAAATTCTTATTTACAATGACGGCCAAATGACGCTGGGCCAATTGCGTGCAGCCCTATGGGTCTCCCAATCACGGCCGGATGTGATGCAGCCGGGATTCGAACCAGGTACTGGCAGTGACGCGCCTCTTGCACTGAAATGCAGTGTCTTAGACCACTGCGCCACTCGGGAGCCTCTTAGCATCCCCTAGTCTTATGGAGGCGTCCCCTATAGTTGTAGCCAACTTGTACAGTATTTTATTGTGTAATCGTCTATCCTGTGTGTATAAAGCTGACGCCAGTTTTTAATACCATTTTTAATAATTCAGTCGTTTGATTCTAGCATCTCTACTTTGCCCTCCACAGACCACTCCGAGAATGGATTGCCAAGCGTAAAGGAGAGTCTACAGACAGTGATGAGGATTTTGCATCCAATGGCAGCACTCCATGCAAACCTCTGGACAAAGCACGGTAAGACACTTATGCCCATGCTGAAGACAATTTGTATATACATTTGGTGGACAATAAAGCTTAGTTTTATTTTTTTTGAATGAATTGAATAATTTCTTCTTCTATAGCTCCAAGCATCGACGGGCCCAGATGTTGCCTGAGGCATCTCCAGGAGAGGGGTGGGGGAAGCAGAAGCAACCCAAGCCTCTGGGACAGCTGAGCCAATACGAGGTCTCTGAACTCTTGAAAGCCAAGGTTGGTTGGTCTCTGCTGTTTGAACGGTCATCTATGGTCAGGAATGTCTGTTTGGGTAGTGCTGAGCGATTTTTATTTTTTATTATTATTATTTTTAAAAAATTGTGCTATTTTAGGTTGTTTTGGTTAGATTTTTATTTTTAAATAGTCACTGTTTTCGATTTCTGTTTCGATAATAAGAAAAACATTAAATGCATAATGAAATAATACAATTAAAAATAATTTTAGAGCTTTCTAATGGAAATTCCTAAGCAAAAAATTGTGAACATTCAATTGCCAAACATAGAAAATATGTTGTCTGTCAGGTCCACATCAATAGAAAATGACTATGAAGTAAAATATTTCAGTTGGTTACATTATTTAGTTTTTATTTGACTTTATTATTTTTCATTCTTTAGTCATCATCTCTGCTCAGGAAGTAGCAGCCACCCAGATCACATCTCTGTGCTTCCTGTACGGTCTTTAGTCATCCTATTTATATAGCCTGCCTCAGTATGCTGCAGAGCTGTCTGACAATCAGTTGACTAGTTCTTCAAAGTAGATAAGACACACTTTCACGAACTGTCCCTCTTGTCATTGTGTTGTGTTGTCTCTTATGCGCTCTGTGTGTCACTAACCTAATGTAGAGGGCATGAAAGTGTATCCGTCCAGAGATTATGTATATATTGACGAAATGCTCACGCGTGCTTAACTCGAGTCTCCCATTGACATGAATAAATGACTTTTGGGAAAGTCATTATCGTGCACTAATCTCAACTCTGAATCGTGCAGTATCAGAAAATGTTACGGCTCAGGTACCCCACACTTGCTCCAGCAGACTCTATAAATTAGATGCTTTGGGCAGTTATCCACAGATTTAACTTCAGAGTGCTGAGGCCTGCTGCAGCTGGCACGTTTAGTTTAGACCAAATGCAAGATGGGGGGGGGGGGGGTAGATGTATGAAATGTCTGTGGTACATCTGCTTTAAAAATACTACAATGGATAAACTAACAAAAGCATGACAAACACTCAGGTTGAAACACATTGCATGCTCACTGCCAGTCTTCCTCAGGCAAAGCCAGATTGTTTAATTAATGGGTGAGGCAACACTGAGTGTGTGTTTACTCTGCGCTAGGATACTGTAGCATACTGATACAGTGCCTTGCGAAAGTATTCGGCCCCCTTGAACTTTGCGACCTTTTGCCACATTTCAGGCTTCAAACATAAAGATATAAAACTGTATTTTTTTGTGAAGAATCAACAACAAGTGGGACACAATCATGAAGTGGAACGACATTTATTGGATATTTCAAACTTTTTTTTAACAAATCAAAAACTGAAAAATTGGGCGTGCAAAATTATTCAGCCCCTTTACTTTCAGTGCAGCAAACTCTCTCCAGAAGTTCAGTGAGGATCTCTGAATGATCCAATGTTGACCTAAATGACTAATGATGATAAATACAATCCACCTGTGTGTAATCAAGTCTCCGTATAAATGCACCTGCACTGTGATAGTCTCAGAGGTCCGTTAAAAGCGCAGAGAGCATCATGAAGAACAAGGAACACACCAGGCAGGTCCGAGATACTGTTGTGAAGAAGTTTAAAGCCGGATTTGGATACAAAAAGATTTCCCAAGCTTTAAACATCCCAAGGAGCACTGTGCAAGCGATAATATTGAAATGGAAGGAGTATCAGACCACTGCAAATCTACCAAGACCTGGCCGTCCCTCTAAACTTTCAACTCATACAAGGAGAAGACTGATCAGAGATGCAGCCAAGAGGCCCATGATCACTCTGGATGAACTGCAGAGATCTACAGCTGAGGTGGGAGACTCTGTCCATAGGACAACAATCAGTCGTATATTGCACAAATCTGGCCTTTATGGAAGAGTGGCAAGAAGAAAGCCATTTCTTAAAGATATCCATAAAAAGTGTTGTTTAAAGTTTGCCACAAGCCACCTGGGAGACACACCAAACATGTGGAAGAAGGTGCTCTGGTCAGATGAAACCAAAATTGAACTTTTTGGCAACAATGCAAAACGTTATGTTTGGCGTAAAAGCAACACAGCTGAACACACCATCCCCACTGTCAAACATGGTGGTGGCAGCATCATGGTTTGGGCCTGCTTTTCTTCAGCAGGGACAGGGAAGATGGTTAAAATTGATGGGAAGATGGATGGAGCCAAATACAGGACCATTCTGGAAGAAAACCTGATGGAGTCTGCAAAAGACCTGAGACTGGGACGGAGATTTGTCTTCCAACAAGACAATGATCCAAAACAAAAAGCAAAATCTACAATGGAATGGTTCAAAAATAAACATATCCAGGTGTTAGAATGGCCAAGTCAAAGTCCAGACCTGAATCCAATCGAGAATCTGTGGAAAGAACTGAAAACTGCTGTTCACAAATGCTCTCCATCCAACCTCACTGAGCTCGAGCTGTTTTGCAAGGAGGAATGGGGAAAAATGTCAGTCTCTCGATGTGCAAAACTGATAGAGACATACCCCAAGCGACTTACAGCTGTGATCGCAGCAAAAGGTGGCGCTACAAAGTATTAACTTAAGGGGGCTGAATAATTTTGCACGCCCAATTTTTCAGTTTTTGATTTGTTAAAAAAGTTTGAAATATCCAATAAATGTCGTTCCACTTCATGATTGTGTCCCACTTGTTGTTGATTCTTCACAAAAAAATACAGTTTTATATCTTTATGTTTGAAGCCTGAAATGTGGCAAAAGGTCGCAAAGTTCAAGGGGTCCGAATACTTTGGCAAGGCACTGTATCTCTTAGTGTCATCAAAACAATGCAGCAATTGTAATCCAGCATCAATTCACTCAAGGGCAAAAGGTCTGTTTTGGGTTTTTCTGTTACCAGCAGAGGGAGATGTCACCTTAGTCTTCCCAGTTTGGCCTTGTTCAGAATCAGGCCTTGTAGAATGCAAAAATATTTCTGTGTCTAGCCTGAAATTATTATTATTTTTTAAATCAAGAATTCCTGCTTTTCTGACAGCACCCATTAATCAAAACTGACCTAAACCAAAATATTTTTTTCCCCAATTTTCTATGTTATTCAGAGGACACTATAGTAGGAGAAGTGCATCAGTGGCTACTCAATATATTTTGTTGTTGTTGAATGTCCAAAGTATGAGTCCTGGTTCTATGGTACTTGCTCCTGTCTGCAGAACCTCAATGTGAAAGGCAATGGGAAGAAGCACCAGGATTCTCCCAACCTGAAGAAAAGAGCCAATGGAGTCGGCAACCAGCAGGTGAAACTTAGCTTGGCTGAAGCTGTGTGTAACGCCTCACCATAGTTTGTTAGGTGTGCTTGCTGAAAGTGAAAACAACTACTGAAATCTGGCTTACTTTTTCTCATTATTGGCTGTCCTCCGCCACCTGTAGCCCCAAAACCGTAATGGCTACCAACGCCAAAACTACTTTAAAACATCCAGGCTAGCACTAGTCTTTAAAAAAAAGTATATATGCTACTTTCTCACTGACTCGGCTTGTATTGCTTGCCAAAAAACTTCTGGATTTAGTGTATTCTAGTACTTTTTTTAAAAATATCGAAGCCCTATAGGCCATCCATTTTAGATTCGATATGTGTCTTCAACTGTTTGCTCTACAAACATCAAACTGACGTTGACAAGTGCGAGCCGTCTCAACTTAGATTTGTTTAATTTGACCTTTTAACTAGACACGTCGGTTAAGAACAAATTCTTATTTTCAATGTCGGCCTAGGTTAACTGCCTTGTTCAGGGGCAGAACAACAGATTTTTTTACCTTGTCGGCTTGGGGATTCGATCTTGCAACCTTTCGGTTAATAGTCCAACATTCTAACCATTGGGCCATTGATTTCGTCAATACAGATTTTTATAGCTACCTTAAGATGAATGCTCCAACTGTAGTAACTGGGACTTGCTCTGAATAAGACTGTCTGCTAAAATGACTAGATGTAAAACCTCACAGCTTCCTGTCGTCGTCATCTCCCCCCCCCCCCCCATGTCATTAGTGGAATACAGATTTCCACATTCTAAATCACTGGTGCAGAACTATCAGAATGTTCAAACTAAAAAAAATTCAGAGCTTAAAACACTCTCAATTTGTTATGATGCTATAGTACTCACTACCTTACTGTGCTAACCCACTATAATAATGCCATACCTACAAGCCACCCCTAAATAGCTCACTATAACTACTACCATTACTACTGCAGTCACTACATGTGTCAAACTTGCAAAATGCGAAACCTTCTGCACACCCTATAGGAGAAGTGTAGGAAATAGGAACACCGCTTCGGTCGCTGTCTCCCTTTCGTCTTGTTGTTTAGTGTTTCCCAAACCTGTACTCCTAGCCAGTCCACTTATTGATGTATTCCCGAACTAGCACAGCTGATTCTAAATGGTCCCATTATAATCAAGCCCCGCATTAGTTAAATCAGTGGACTGGTTTGGGTGTACTCCAGGAGCTGTTGATCTATCCTTATGAGGTATCAAACTTCACTATACATCTAGACATCTAACTATAACTGACCTAGACCCTCTACACATCTAACTATAACTGACCTAGACACTCTACACATCTACAATTGAAGTCGGAAGTTTACATACACAATTAGTATTTGGTAGCATTGCCTTTAAATTGTTTAACTTGGGTCAAACGTTTTGGGTAGCCTTCCACAAGCTTCCCACAATAAGTTGGGTGAATTTTGGCCCATTCCTCCTGACAGAGCTGGTGTAACTGAGTCGGGTTTGTAGACCTCCTTGCTCGCACACACTTTTTCAGTTCTGCCCACAAATGTTCTAATCTGTCTGTAAACAATTGTTGGAAAAATGACTTGTGTCATGCACAAAGTAGACGTCCTAACCGACTTCCCAAAACTATAGTTTGTTAACAAGAAATTTGTGGAGTGGTTGAAAAACAAGTTTTAATGACTCCAACCTAAGTGCATGTAAACTTCCGACTTCAGCTGTAACTATAACTGACCTAGACCCTCTACACATTTAACTATAACTGACCTATACCCGTCAAACTATAACTGACCTCTACCCATCAAACTATAACTGACCTACACCCTCTACACATCATCATAGATGTAGGTCCAGACCAACTGAACCGCTCCCGAAATAAAGCCAATTATACAAACTAGACCTCTTACTAGTCTAAACTATAGACCAGGATCTAGACCAATTTACTTGACCTCTACCGAGACTATAAGAACGTAGATTAAGTCTGAGTGCCAGTCTTTTCATGCCAACTCTTTGTCAAGCCAAACCTCTATAGCTTGACAATAACAGCAATGGAGTTGGCAAGAGCACTAACAGATCTGGGACCAGGCTAGAGGAGGAGACAACAGATCTGGGACCAGGCTAGATGTAATCTAGACCAATACTAACAACACTTCTAGCTAGATCTAATTTCTTGTGGACAGATGCAGGTAACATAAATGGTAGTAGCATCTGTCGACAGACTGTGGTATGCGACAACTAACGAGGAACTTTGTTCCGGTACGCTGATTTTCCGTCGCTGATCATTTTGACAAATCACGATTTCACAGGTGCTCGCGTCTTTCCAATTTCAGAAGGGACTTGCCCGAAACTGGCCGAGAGCTTCCGTTGAGAGGGGTGGAGACTTCACTAGTCTCGTTAGTACTCCCCCCCCCCCCCCCCCCAGAACTCTATCGAGCATCTGAAAAAATTACGGAAGATTTCAGTTCTGGGTGTCCAAGATTAAACTAGATCTAAAACAAGTGAATAGCTGAAGAAACTACACACATTTTCTTGACGCTTTCTAGTTATTATCTACTAATTCAATACAAATCGGTCTCGCATTTTAAATTGAAATTATATTCATGTGTTCAATGGTGATTGTGTGTATTGTTGTTTTTTGCTTGAAGTTTGATCATAATCTGTTGATTTATCATGGACATATTTTTTTGCATTTAAAATGTTAACTGTTCTTCCAGAAAGAGGAGAAGAGACTTCAGCCCAGGAGACTACAGGACAACTTCGACACAGGTATTGCACAAAGTGAAGATTAGGAATGAGACAAGTTTTCAATCGATATGTAACAGCTTTTATGTGCTGTTTAAAGCAACTATACGTTCATTTTTTCAGATACGCATTGTTTTGGGTCCCTCTTTTTCACTATAGAGATCGTCTAACTAGCTCAGGGGTGGCCATGACTCCTGGAGATCTTCTAACTAGCTCAGGGGTGGCCGTGAATCCTGGAGATCTTCTAACTAGCTCAGGGGTGGCCGTGACTCCTGGAGATCTTCTAACTAGCTCAGGGGTGGCCGTGACTCCTGGAGATCTTCTAACTAGCTCAGGGGTGGCCGTGACTCCTGGAGATCTTCTAACTAGCTCAGGGGTGGCCGTGACTCCTGGAGATCTTCTAACTAGCTCAGGGGTGGCTGTTACTCCTGGAGATCTTCTAACTACTGTAGCTCGGGTACAGTTAACACACCTGATTCAGCCAATCAAGATCCTGAGGAGCACATGACTAGAATGTCACAAAATTATGTTGTGAGAGGGTTGCTCCCCAAGAGGTTTGGCCACCTTTTTATTAGTTCAGAGTGAGAATTGAAAGGTATTGTTCACTTCAACATCAGTCAGACATTTTCAGAGAGCAGGGGGGGGGGGCTGTGTCCACTGGCCTTGAGTGAAACTGCTCCCTTTCTCTTCCCAGATTCAGCACTGCCATCTGACACGTGCAGCTCCACCAATGGGCAGCAGGTGGTCTGCAACAGCAACTGTGAACACCTCTCCTCCAGGTCCTTCCTCAACTTCAAGTTCGACAGGGAGGCCATCATGAAATGCTTTGACTCCTGAAATAGCCAACGGACACCTTGGTCGTGTTCAGTAGGGACCAAAAGGAAGTAAATGCATTTTTTTTTGTTGCTTTTCGTTGTATGCCCTAATGAACACCACCCTGGAATGGCACACTAGCAGATACTTCAGTTCTATGGAAACGGCAGCCCCTCCAACCGTATGGTTGAGATGAAGAGTACTGACCACATATATAAAAGCCTTCTGTTGTAGGTTTATTATTTTTTTGTCAAGCACAGAAAGGTGAACTTGGTGTCGCTGTTTGTTCATTCAAGCCGAATACTTGCTTTGGGATTCTTAGTAACTTAGTTTCGCTTCCAGGAAATCATGCAGTGATGTCAATGGCAAAAAAATAGGGATGAACAGTTTGTACTCTTGTGCACAGATCTCTAGTTAGGATTCAGCCCATATGATCCAGATTTACTAAGCATTTGCATCAGGTGCAAATGTTGTACCTGTATTTTTATAGAGGGAATGAATCACCGAAAGTAGTGGGGGGAGGGTTGAAAATACAGGTTCTGAGAAGAATAATGGTAAAGGTAGATTTAAAGGTTAAATAAAAAATAAAGGTAGATAAAGAGTTTTAACTTTGGGGTTTCATCCCCTGTTGACACGAACAAAGCATATGTTTAGTAAATCTGGCCAGTGAGTGAAGTCGGCGCCATTACTTGCCAAGGTCAGTGTTTTTTTTGTTTGTGTGTTTTTTTTGTCTAATTTTAATGGACGACATAGTCCAACTTTGGTCAGTTTCACCGCCTTACCAACTGAGCTCCCGATTTATGTTTTAGGGCAGTGGTTCCCAACCAGGGGTCCTAGGACCACTTGGGATATGTGGTCTATCCACAGGGGGTACTTGAGAAGACTCAAGAGACCATAGGACTGCTGGTAAAATGCACATGAGGGGGTACTCCGGGTAGAGCGAAATTCATTTGCAGTGGTACAGTAACCGAAAAAGGTTGGGAACCACTTTTTTTTGTGTGTGTGTATAGCTGGTGTGAACTGATCTGAGGCTAAGCACAGAGTACTGTACATTGTGATTCTATGCTTTATCCCCAAAGTCATAGAGCTGGTGTAGATGGTCTTGTACAGGCAGTCATGTTGAATGGCTCAAGCAGTGTCCGCTCCAAGTAGCCTCGTCCTACCAACTGTGATGCCAATGGCCGCGTTCCAGGTCAAGCTTCTTTCTTTTGCAGTCGTGCATCTCAGAAGATTGCTATATGATACGAATGTGGTTTCCACAATGTTAAATGTGATTTTTGCGCAGTACGACTGCAATAAAGACAACCTGGTACGTGTCCTATGTCTGTCTTGTCTGGGGTCTGTAGCAGGGCTCGGTGCAGCTAGCCTGACTTCAGAGGCTGATGGCAGAGGTGTAAGACCGAAACAGCTTGTGTTAAGATTCCTCTGTGCAAAACACATCACTCTCACAATGCGCCTGGTTAAAAAAGTATCTGTACCTATTCTACACCTGGAACAAGACAAATCACATTTTACACAAGGGAACAGTAATAGGTGGATGGAATCCTAAGACAAAACAGAAATAAATGTTTCCTGTTTTCTATCTTTTGTTTGTTCTCCCTTCTAAAAAATGATTCAAAACTGAACGCACAGGTGCAAAGGCTTAGTAAATTTAGCCCAATATGTGTGGTACAAAGTATACTGCTAACTGGCATAAATGAAAATCGATTTACCCTTGCATCATCAGTATGCTTGTTTGAAGTATTTCAGACCTCTGAATCATAATACCGTGCCTGCTAAGGTATACGTTATGTTTGTCATGGCAACAGGTCATAGAACCCCAACTGGGACTGGAATGTAATGTATGATTGAACAATACATTGACCCTACATGTAGTCAAAGGTAGGTTTTTAGAGAACTTCATGGTAATACTTTACTTGATGCTAAGTAATGCATTGTGGTTAAAATGCATGTAATCCTTGTCATAAGAATATATGAACCCCGCTGTGTTTTAGTAAGTGTCGTCTCTTCGTGATCCTTTAAAAAGACTTCTATTTTCAGTGAAGCATTGTAAGGGCTCATACCTGCTTATAACAGGTCATGAAGTGTCATACCTGCTTATAACAGGTCATGAAGTGTCATACCTGCTTGCATTAAGTTAGTAGAGTATTACAAGCTTCATGTTCAGAGGTGGTTATTCAACAATACATTAACATTGTCTTCTCATTCAGGAGGGCGCAACATTACAGAATGTTTACGTAGAAATAGATTGTGTAGAAGATACACACTTCATGTAGAATTAAGACTCATTACATGTCTACGTTGCATCTCACGGAATCAGTCCCATGATTCAATCTGAGTAAGAGACAGTCTAAACAGGAACCTGTTAGAGATGTTAGAAGACATACGTCCCCTCTTGGGAGAAACACTCTGATCTTGTTCTGGTGACGTTTCCTAACGGCAGTCATTTCCCCGTCTGTGGTCGGCACTGCGCTGAGACGGTAATGATCCCATGTTTGTTGGTGTGTATTTCTGGAGTGGAGGTATTTCGGCGTTTCCAGCAGCAAGCTCTGATAATAAATAATGAAAATAGTGGTCAGAAGTGTCCTGTGACCTCTTCACATTGCTTCATCACTCTCCCTTATTGGAATAACTGCTTTTAAAGTAATTTGAGTCTCACTGCTCTCTTACAAGTAGCAGGCTACTTTTTTTGTCCTAGAATTAGCCACTGTGTTAGTCCATAACCTCCTGCTCTCACCTGTCTTCTCGAGGCGGTCTGCTCTTGTATGTCTTCTCGAGGCGGTCTGCTCTCGTCTGCCTTCTCGAGGCGGTCTGCTCTCCTCGGCCTTCTCGAGGCGGTCTGCTCTCACCTGTCTTCTCGAGGCGGTCTGCTCTCACCTGTCTTCTCGAGGCGGTCTGCTCGAGGCGGTTGCTCTCACCTGTCTTCTCGAGGCGGTCTGCTCTCACCTGTCTTCTCGAGGCGGTCTGCTCTCACCTGTCTTCTCGAGGCGGTCTGCTCGAGGCGGTCTGCTCTCATCGGTCTGCTCTCGCCGGTCTTCTCGAGCCGGTCTTCTCGAGGCGGTCTGCTCGAGGCGGTCTGCTCTCATCGGTCTTCTCAAGGCGGTCTGTTCTCGTCGGCCTTCTCGAGGCAGTCTGCTCTCGTCGGTCTGCTCTCGTCGCGGTCTGCTCTCATCGGTCTTCTCAAGGCGGTCTGCTCTCGTCGGTCTTCTCGAGGCGGGCTGCTCGAGGCGGTCTGCTCTCATCGGTCTGCTCTCATCGGTCTGCTCTCATTGGTCTGCTCTCGTCGGTCTTCTCAAGGCGGTCTGCTCTCGTCGGTCTGCTCCCGACGGTCTTCTCGAGGCTGTCTGCTCTCATCGGTCTTCTCGAGGCATCTTTTGTCTTGCAGTAAGTCAAGATATTTTGTGGCCCTTGGCGTTTGAACCATAGTTAACCCAGGTGCCTGCTGAGAAAAAATGTGATGAGTTTTGATATTATGTACGGTATGCTGATGAACCCGCGGGACTATGACGAAGCAGGACTTTCCTTTTGATTAACAGTGTTGTATTCACCGCGTACGGTTCATTCTCATGTGTCTGTAACAAATACCTGTTCATGAGGGTACAACATTGAAATGTATTGTTTAGAGTGGATATGATGGTCTGGTCATATAGAATAGGGAACCGTGTCAGCTCTATTCGTTACATTTCTATCTGCAATGTTCTGAACTTCCTCTGTTGATTTGGAGAATTGCATTGGTGGTGTACATCTGAACGCCGTTGACCTGAGGTTGGTAGATATAAGCAGGACTTCTTCCTTTTATCTTCATGTGTAACTCGTTTTCAATGCCAATCATTATTCTTTTGATCGTAAGCTTTCATTTTAAATACTGTACTGTTGGGTTTTTCCCCCAGTTTTTATTTTAAAAAAGTTACATTTTTTGGAACATGGTCAGTTGCAGCTCAAGTTGCTTCTGTTATTTCATCTATAAAACGTAGATAATTTATCTCAACCGTTTTCTATACTTTATGGGTAACACTTAATTTGAAAGGGTACTTAGTAAGGACTTCCTGACACATTAATTTCATCAATGGCTACGTCAACATCCACAATGTTATCTATTCATTATTTCACAGTAATGTTCTTTACTTGTGATTGTTGACATAAGCATGTACTGCTTATGAAAGTTTTATGCATGGCTTATTAAGTATTTAGGTAGGTACCCTTCAAGCACTGTTAAGACTGTTTTTGCATAAAGTAGACCTGCCATTAGTTTTTACTGAAATTGTGAAGTAAATGCAGTAAGATAGTTAATTAAGAAAAGCAGTCCATCATGCTTTTGGTGGGTAAAAAAAAAAGAAGTTAATGTAATGTACAAGTTGCTTGTCTCATCTGTTGTCTCCAGGAAGCAATCTCCTCCGACTGTTTTATTGTTATGTTTCTATAAAGACATTGTTCTCTTCAGTCAGAATGGCCTCTTTTTCCTCCCCTCATTAGCAACATCTGATTTATCTGTCAATGGAGCGAAACGACATCAGGCTTTCATAGTGTCTGCCTGATCTGATGGGAATCACGTCTTATGTGAGACTGGATAGCCTCCTATGTCTGTTAGTTTAGAGGATTCAAAGGTTGACAGTACCGATGGTAGTGACAAAAACATAAATTGTCACTATCTTTTTATTTGTTTGTGGTCATAGTTTTACTGTATATGCTTTACATATCTACAACTTTTATTTTATTTAACCTTTATTTAACTAGGCAAGTCAGGTAAGAACAAATTCTTATTTACAATGACAGCCTAGGAACAGTGGGTCAACTGCCTTGTTCGGTGGCAGAATAACGGATTTTTACGTTGTCAGCTTGTTGATTCAATCTAGCAACCTTTCGGTTACTGGCCCAACACTCTAATCACTAGGCTACCCGCCGCCCCCAAACATACAGGTAACTGCCAAAATAAAGGAAACCCCAACATAGTGTCTTAATAAGGCGTTGGGCCACCACGAGCCAGAACAGCTTCAATGCGCCTTAGCATAAATTCTGCAAGTGTCTGGAACTCGATTGGAGGGATGCAATACCATGTTGCAATAAATTCCATAATTTGGTGTTTTGTTGGTGTTTTGGAAAACGCTGTCTCAGGCGGACCTCCAGAATCTCTCATAAGTGTTTAATTGGGTTGAAATGTGGTGACTGAGACACACACCTTTTAACCCCCTATGGTCCTGTGAGACCCCTCTTTCGTAGCCTTTGAGATCTCTTCTAGCCATGGTAGCCAAAATAATGGGAAACTGGGAGTTTTTATACATGACTCTACATGTGATTGATGTTAATTGCTTAATTAACTCAGGAACAACACCTTTGTGGAAACACCTGTGTGGAAGCACCTGCTTTCAATATACTTTATATCCCTTATTTACTCAAGTGTTTCCTTTATTTTGGAAGTTACCTGTACACGCATGAGGTAGCTTACACATGTTAATGATAGTATAACAGGAAACTGCAAAACGCAAGCGAGACCCCACTACCACAAAAAGTGTATTTCTCTCAAATTTTGTGCACAAATTTGTTTACATCCCTGTTAGTGAGCATTTCTCCTTTGCCAAGATAATCCATCCACCTGACAGGTGTGGCATATCAAGAAGCTGAATGAACAGCATGATCATTACACAGGTGCACCTTGTGTTGGGGTCTGAAGTTTTGGCACACAACACAATGCCATGGATGTCTCAAAATTTGAGTGAACATGTAATTGGAATGATGATTTGCAGAAATGTTCTCTAGAGAATGTAATGTTAAATTCTCGTCCATAAGCTGCCTCTAACGTTGTTTGAGAGAATTTGGCAGTACGGTCCAACTGGCCACACAACTGCAGACCACGTGTATGGCGTGTGGGCGAGCGGTCTGCTGAATTCAATGTTGTGAACAGAGTGCCCCATGGTTGCAGTGGTGTTATGATATGGGCAGACATACAGTGCATTTGGAAAGTATTCAGACCCCTTCACTTTTTCCACATTTTATTACGTTACAGCCTTATTCTAAAATGGATGAAATAATTGTTTTCCTCATCAATCTACACACGACCCCATAATGACAAAGCAAAAACAGGTTTTTAGAAATTTTTGCAAATGTATGTATATATATAAATAAAAAAAAATGAAATATCACATTTACATAAGTATTCAGACCCTGTACTCAGTACTTTGTTGAAACACCTTTGGCATGACGCTATAAAATTGGCACACTTGTAATTGGGGAGTTTCTCCCATTCTTCTCTGCAGATCCTCTCAAGCTCTGTCAGGTTGGATGGGGAGTGTTGCTGCACAGCTATTTTCAGGTCTCTCCAGAGATGTTCGATTTTGTTCAAGTCTGGGCTCTGGCTGGGCCACTCAAGGACATTCAGAAAATTGTCCTGAAGCCACTCCTGTGTTGTCTTGGCTGTGTGCTTAGGGCCTTTGTCCTGTTGGAAGGTGAACCTTTGCCATGGTCTGAGGTCCTGAGCACTTTGGAGCAGGTTTTCATCAAGGATCTCTCTCTGATCTCTCCATTCATCTTTGCCTCGATCCCGACTAGTCTCCTGGTCCCTGCCACTGAAAAACATCCCCACAGCATGATGCTGCCACCACCATGCTTCACCTTAGGGATGGTGTCAGGTTTCCTCCGGACTTGACGCTTGGCAGTCAGGCCAAAGAGTTCCATATTGGTTTCATCAGATAAAAGAACCTTGTTTCTCATGGTCTGAGAATCCTTTAGGTGCTTTTTGGCAAACTCCAAGTGGGCTGTCATGTGCCTTTTTACTGAGGAGTGGTTTCCGTCTGGCCACTACCATAAAGGCCTGATTGGTGGAGGGCTGCACAGATGGTTGTCCTTCTGGAAGATTATCCCATCTACACAGAGGAACTCTGGAGCTCTGTCAGAGTGTCCATCGGGTTCTTGGTCACCTCCCTGACCAAGGCCCTTCTCCCCCGATTACTCAGTTTGGCTGGACAGCCAACTCTAGGAAGAGTCTTGGTGGTTCCAAACTTCTTCCAATAAAGGATGATGGAGGCCACTGTTCTTCGGGACCTTCAATGATGCACTCATTTTTTGGTGCCCTTCCCCAGATCTGTGCCTCGACACAATCGTGTCTCTGAGTTCTAGGGACAATTCCTTCGACATCATGGCTTAGTTTTTGCTCTGACATGCACTGTCAACTGTGGGACCTTACATAGACAGGTCTGTGCCTATTCAAATTATTTCCAATCAATTGAATTTATTGCAGGTGGACTCCAATCAAGTTGTAGAAACATCTCAAGGATGATCCAACAGGATGCACCTGAGCTCAATTTCAGGTCTCATAGCAAAGGGTCTGAATACTTATGTAATTAAGGTATTTCTGTTTATTTATTTGTAATAAATTAGCAACATGTTCATAACTGTTTTTTCTTTGTCATTATGGGGTATTGTGTGTAGATTGATTATATATTTTTAATTATTTAACATTTTATTTAACTATACAAGTAAGACAAGAACAATTGTAGATTGATGAGGCCATTTTTTTAAAATTTAATCCATTTTAGAATAAGGCTGTAAACGTAACAAAATGTGGGAAAGATCACGTGGTCTGAATACTTTCCGAATGCGCTGTATATTACGGACAGCGGACACAATTGCGTTTTATCGATGGTAATTTGAATGCGCAGAAATACCGTGACGAGATCCCGAGGCCCATTTGTTTTTTGTATCTGTAACTAACAGATGCATATCTGTATTCCCAGTTATGTGAAATCCACAGATTAGGGCCTAATGAATTTATTTAAATTGACTGTAACTTAGTAAAATCTTTGGAATTCTTGCATGTTGTGTTTTTAAATTTTTGTTCAGTGTAATAGTAGTATTATACTGCCTAAGATCATCATACACAATGCCAAGCGTCGGCTGGAGTGGTGTAAAGCTCAACACCATTGAACTCTGGAGCAGTGGAAACACGTTCTCTGGAGTGATGAATCCCACTTCACCATCTGGCAGTCCAACGGACGAATCTGGGTTTGGCGGATGCCAGGAGAACGCTACCTGTCCCAATGCATAGAGCTAACTGTAAAGTTTGGTGGAGGAGGAATAATTGTCTTGGGCTGATTTTCATGGTTCGGGCAACAGTTTGGGGAAGGACCTTTCCTGTTTCAGCATGACAATGCCACTGGCCAACCAACATCACTCCTATAGCAGAAGGTTAGTCTCAACCATATGCCAATTTGAGAACAATTAATGAATGTACTTCCACTCGCTGTGATCATCCAAAAACCTGTATTATTTTAACCTGTATATTATTATATTAACCTGTATATTATATTATTCCCAGGGGAAAAATTGTTTCAGTGGAGCTGTTTAGTACATAAATGGCTCTTTTTTTGGTTGCTTTATTTGGAAAATGTGCAAAGAACATTGAAACTGAATGCATTTGAATTAAGTCACAAATGTCTTTGTCACTACTTACAAAGGGAGGCCACCTCCTTGAGAAGTGTGATACTTGCATAAGACATTTATGCCATTAACCAACCGCGTTGTTGCTCCTGTAAAAGCATTGGGTCGGCTCAGTCAAGCGGAAGCCTTGCACAGTCCACGGGGAATTGGAAAGACAGGAGTTATTCATTAAACCTTCCTTCAGGAAAGCGTGAATTTAATGAGGGATTACAACGGCAAACGTAACTTTTAATCCTATTTATATCAGTGTTAGGCAGTGTCAAGTTACTACTACAAGTTATGAAATCGGGGAACCAGTCCGTTATTGGAAAAAATAAGTCTTAAAAAGACCTGACTTGTGAGTTATTTTAACAATAACTACATGGATAAAACTAGAACATTAGCTTAACTTGGTCTATCTGAAGGTATAGTGAATTCTATAGCTGTTAGAAGAGGGTGGTACCAGAAACAACACACTTGTAAAAACACAACATTTATTAAACGATAAAACAAACCAACAATACACAAGATAAAATGGTACAGAATAAATGAAAAGGGAATTTGGGATAGTGATTTTCGACAAAGCATTCAGGCAGTGCTTCTGGGGACACGGACAGTTTCTGAGCATTGAATAGGTAGGTAGGTAGGTAGGACTGGAGCCTGATTGGATAGTGCAGAGCTTCTGCTCATTGAGATGCAGTGCCTTAGACCGCTGCGCCAGTCAGGAGCAGTATCAAAGATAAGAAATCAGGTCTCTAAAACATTCACAGTAGTTATAGTTCTCCAGGGAGTGTCTTCACAGTAGTTATAGTTCTCCAGGGAGTGTCTTCACAGTAGTTATAGTTCTCCAGGGAGTGTCTTCACAGTAGTTATAGTTCTCCAGGGTGTGTCTTCACAGTAGTTATAGTTCTCCAGGGAGTGTCTTCACAGTAGTTATAGTTCTCCAGGGTGTGTCTTCACAGTAGTTATAGTTCTCCAGGGAGTGTCTTCACAGTAGTTATAGTTCTCCAGGGTGTCTTCACAGTAGTTATAGTTCTCCAGGGTGTGTCTTCACAGTAGTTATAGTTCTCCAGGGAGTTTCTTCACAGTAGTTATAGTTCTCCAGGGTGTGTCTTCACAGTAGTTATAGTTCTCCAGGGTGTCTTCACAGTAGTTATAGTTCTCCAGGGTGTCTTCACAGTAGTTATAGTTCTCCAGGGAGTGTCTTCACAGTAGTTATAGTTCTCCAGGGAGTGTCTTCACAGTAGTTATAGTTCTCCAGGGAGTTTCTTCACAGTAGTTATAGTTCTCCAGGGTGTGTCTTCACAGTAGTTATAGTTCTCCAGGGTGTGTCTTCACAGTAGTTATAGTTCTCCAGGGTGTGTCTTCACAGTAGTTATAGTTCTCCAGGGTGTCTTCACAGTAGTTATAGTTCTCCAGGGAGTGGCTCCTGAGTGGTGCAGCGGTCTAAGGCACTGCATCTCAGTGCTCGAGGCATCACTACAGACACCCTGGTTTGAATCCAGGCTGTATCACAACCGGCCGTGATTGGGGGTCCCATAGGGCGGCGCACAATTGGCCCAGCGCCATCCCGCTTTGGCCAGCGGAGGCCGTCATTGTATGTAAGAATTTGTTCTTATTAACTGACTTGCATAGGTAAATCAAAAACTTTTGACTCTGTCTACTTGGCCGAGTTTCAGATCAGGTGTGGCTGAGTTAGGTTCTGTTTGTGCAATCACAAAACCTGTTTCAATATTTACATTTTAGCCGGCGCTCTCATACAAAACAAATAAAATGAGTTTTTGAATACAACAAGTGTAGACCTTACAGTGAAATGCTTACTTACAAGCCCTTAACCAACAATGCAGTTTTAAGAAAATAAAGTTAAATTAACTAAAGTAAAAAATAAAATAATAATAACAAGGCTATATATACAGTGGGTACCGGTACCAAGTTAATGTGCGAGGGTACAGGTTAGTCATACAGAGGGACTTACAGGAGCAATTAGGGTTAACAACCTTGCTCAAGGGCACGTCAACAGATTTTTCACTTAGTCGGCTCAGAGATTCAAACTAGCAACCTGCCAGTTAATGGCCTAACGCTCTTAATCGCTAGGCTACCTGCCGCCCAATGTTTGTGTATTTTCCTTGTGGATACCAAAATTGACTTAAATTTCATGATTGCTAGCAAATATCTGAAATTCATTACACAAAGCATAGTAATTCTACTCTATCATTAATTTATAACGCTGGATATCAGAAATACTTGTTGGCACTCCTTGTGTCCTTAGGTCTCCTGAGTGGTGCAGCGGTCTAAGGCACTGCATCTCAGTGCTCGAGGCATCACTACAGACACCCTGGTTTGAATCCAGGCTGTATCACAACCAGCCGTGATCGGGAGTCCCATAGGGCGGCGCATAATTGGCCCAGTGTCGTTAGGGAAGGGGTGACTAGGGTAGGCCGTCATTGTAAAATAAGAATTTGTTCTTAACTGATTTACCTAGTTTAATAAAGGTTAAAAAAAAGGAAAAAGTGAATGGAAGTTTCAGGGACTTTTTACTGTAGCTGTCTGTTTCCTGGATATCATCCAGGACAAACACTCTGCATATCTCCTTTGTTATGCAAAACTGGAATAGTCTTCCATTGAAAGCAGACCATTTGGCTACTTCCTTTGTTATCCAACCATAGCCATTTGGCAGCATTCTAATCTCAGTCTAATCTCCATTTGAATGAGGGGAAGAAGGGTTCTCAGCTGGGTGCCTTCCTGGATAAGGTGAAGCCATTGAAGTAGAATGGGGGGCCTTCTTCCTGGTGGAAAGGTGTCTCCTGTGATTTTGGAGATTGTTCAGCCTTCTCCATTTTAGTGTTAATTTGCAGATTGGGAGAAGGTGTCCTTCCTGGCCAGACGGCATGGACGAGAGGGGTGGTGGGAGGCGACTCCGTATTTGAGATCTAGTGTTGCGGCGTGACGTCACTACATCAGTCAAAAGCATGTTTTCTCCAAATACCGCTCCAGCACAGTGTGAAGAGAGGTAACTTAACTGCTTGTAGTGACAGAGAGTAAACCACTGGGCACAGACCTCAATTCAACGTCTATTCCACGTTGGGGGCAACAATGTTGATTCAACCAGTGTGTGCCCAGTGCGAAGTTATTGTGTGATGAAGAAACAAAGTATATTGTAAACTGTAAATAAATGTTTCCCCTCACAAGCAGAACCTGAGAAAGCGACCTAGCTGCACCTGCCTGTTGAGCCACTAGGGGGGGGGGCTGATCCCCATTGGGATTCAGGAGGATTAACGGCATTTGTCCAACTATGTAGCCTCGTGCTTAGTGTCCACCCTGAGATTGGAAGGTTGTGAGTTTGATCCTTGGCTGAGCTCCCTGCCATCCAGGACCTCTATATCAGGTGGTATGAAAATAAGGCCCGTAAAACCGTCAAAGATCCCAAGCCATAGACTATTTTCTCTGCTGCCGCACGACAAGAGGTTCCGGTGCATCAAGTCTGACCCCAACAGGCTCTTGAACAGCTTCTATCCCCAAGCAATAAAATGGATAAATAGCTCCACGGATGGACCGAGTTCAACTTGTATCTTTATTGACCTTTTATTTCAGTATTTACACTGTCTCTATGCACACTCACAGGGCCCTACACACTCACACACACACTCACTCCAACGCACACACAAACACTCACTCCATCATCTGCTCCCTCACACATAATATGCACATACATTTATACTGACTCTACACATCTACTCACATACAAGCCATTCCTACTCTGTTTATCTTATGTCCTGCTGCCTAGTCACCTTACCCCTATCAATATCTACCTCCATCACTCCAGTATCCCTGTACATGTTAATATGGTACTGACCCTGTATATAGTCACCTTATCCCTATCAATATCTACCTCCATCACTCCAGTATCCCTGTACATGTTAATATGGTACTGAACTGACCCTGTATATAGTCACCTTATCCCTATCAATATCTACCTCCATCACTCCAGTATCCCTGTACATGGTTAATATGGTACTGACCCTGTATATAGTCACCTTATCCCTATCAATATCTACCTCCATCACTCCAGTATCCCTGTACATGTAAATATGGTATTGGAACTGACCTTTTAAATATTACCTGTATATAGTATGCTTACTTACTTTATAGTGTATTTCTTATTCTTATTTATTGTGTGTTTTTTTTTATTTTTCTAGTAATACATTGTTATTGATTATTGCATTGTTGTGTTTTGAGTTTGCAATAAAGGCATTTCACTGTACTTGTGCCCTGAGATAGACTAGCGTCCTGTTGAGGGGGTGTAGTTGTACATCAAGCTCCCTCATGCTACAGAAACCGGAGATAGGTTCCTGCCACTATGAGGCAAGGCTACTTACTGCTATTTGTCTTCTCTACCTGATTCATTAGCTTTCATCATCCAGGGCTGACCTCATGTTGATCTCCCAAATGTCTACACGCTCAATGACTCTGAAAATACCAAGAATTAGGGAAGAAGAAGTAGGATATGGTTATTATAGATGCCTCTCTGCACAGAGAAAAAGGGATCCCCCCCCCCAATGACTTGTTGGTCCATACTTTTGAAAACCAGTTGAGATATGAATGAATTTGATTGATGAATGCAGCAAGCTACCTCTATATATAAGTGCCTAAACAGGAGATGAATATGAATAGCCTCATGTACGGTCATCTGAGTAGGATCAGTTATCTATGGAATTAATCTGTATGCGTGATTTATTGAGAGATGTGATCATAAAGATCCCTGATGACCTCCAGCTTGAGATAGACTCTACTCAAGCCCTTGAGGGCCAAAGTGTGTGTGTGTGTGTGTGTTGCAGTGGGAGGGGATGAATTCCACAAAATGGAGGGTGAATGTGGCTTCCACAGAATAGGGAGTAAGAATTGCAAATTTTCTCCTGTTGCAAAATGCTAATGTTTCCAGAAATTATTTGAATAAAAAAAATTACGTTTTAATATTGCTGCTAAACATGGTTGGGGTTGTTGTTTTTTTAAAATTATTTTTATTATTAGGGTTGTTATTGGGGTTGTTGTTATGGTTGTTGTTGTGGTTGTTATTGGGGTTGTTGTTATGGTTGTTGTTGTGGTTGTTATTGGGGTTGTTGGGGTTGTTGTTATTGGGGTTGTTGTTATTGGGGTTGTTATTGGGGTTGTTGGGTTGTTGTTAGGGTTGTTATTGGGGTTGTTATTGGGGTTGTTATTGGGGTTGTTATTGGGGTTGTTGTTAGGGTTGTTATTGGGGTTGTTCTTGGGGTTGTTGGGTTGTTGTTAGGGTTGTTATTTGGGATGTCGTGTTATTTGGGTTGTTATTGGGGTTGTTGTTATTGGGGTTGTTCTTGGGGTTGTTGGGTTGTTGTTAGGGTTGTTATTTGGGATGTTGTGTTGTTATTGGGGTTGTTGTTAGGGTTGTTATTGGGGTTGTTCTTGGGGTTGTTGGGTTGTTGTTAGGGTTGTTATTTCGGATGTTGTGTTGTTATTGGGGTTGTTGTTAGGGTTGTTATTGGGGTTGTTGTTGGAGTTTTTGTTATGGTTGTTATTGGAGTTGTTGTTAGGGTTGTTATTGGTTGTTGTTGGCATTGTATTTGGTGTTGTTGTTGGGGTTGTTAGGTTTGTTATTGGGGTTGTTCTTGGGGTTGTTGGGTTGTTATTAGGGTTGTTATTGGGGTTGTTCTTGGGGTTGTTGGGTTGTTGTTAGGGTTGTTATTTGGTATGTCGTGTTGTTATTAGGGTTGTTATTGGGGTTGTTATTGGGGTTGTTGTTATTGGGATTGTTCTTGGGGTTGTTGGGTTGTTGTTAGGGTTGTTATTGGGGTTGTTCTTGGGGTTGTTATTAGGGTTGTTATTGGGGTTGTTCTTGGGGTTGTTGGGTTGTTGTTAGGGTTGTTATTTGGGATGTTGTGTTGTTATTAGGGTTGTTATTGGGGTTGTTATTGGGGTTGTTGTTAGGGTTGTTATTGGGGTTGTTCTTGGGGTTGTTGGGTTGTTGTTAGGGTTGTTATTTGGGATGTTGTGTTGTTGTTAGGGTTGTTATTGGGGTTGTTGTTATTGGGGTTGTTCTTGGGGTTGTTGGGTTGTTGTTAGGGTTGTTATTTGGGACGTTGTGTTGTTATTGGGGTTGTTGTTAGGGTTGTTATTGGGGTTGTTGTTAGGGTTGTTATTGGGGTTGTTGTTGGAGTTTTTGTTATTGGAGTTGTTGTTAGGGTTGTTATTGGTTGTTGTTGGCATTGTATTTGGTGTTGTTGTTGGGGTTGTTAGGTTTGTTATTGGGGCTGTTGTTAGGGTTGTTGTTGGGGTAGTTGTTGTTGGGGTTGTTGTTATTGGGGTTGTTATTGGTGTTGGTGTTGTTGTTAGGGTTGCCAGTGAACAACATGTGTAAGTAATAGTAAAAATCCCTGGCTGTAGTAAATGTGTTTATCTTTCATAGTACAGTTACACCCCCTTGTCAGGCAGAACAAAGAAGGTGACAAACATGTTTATATGTCCTTGAGTAAAGGCACTTAACCCTAATTTGCTCCAGGGGCACAGTACTACTCTGACTGACCCCTATCATACAACACACTTCACCTATCCGGTGTATGTGACAATACATCTTAATTTATTTATTTTTCACTTTGATATTTCATTGATTCCTGACTGCCCTTATCATTATCTGCATTTCTCCTCACTCCATCAAACTCCCCCTCTCATACCTCCTCTTGGCAGTCCTCTGGACTTTGCTCTGTGCAGCTATAGGGACTGAGAGATAGAGAAAGAGAGAGTCTGACAAGGCAGGAGATTAGATAGGGACTGTGTGTGTGTGTCTGTGTGTGTGAAATTGTGCACAAGTGTGTGTGTCTGACCGACTGTGCCTGTGTGTGGGTCTAGTCCAGCAGAAAGAGAGGGAGGTGGGGGAGAACAGGGGATGTACCAGGCACCTTGAGCAGTTCCTAGGCTCCTGATTGGTGCCTGGGCTGTCCTCTGAGTTGCCTTTAAAAAGCCCAGCCCAGATGTCCTGGCCCTGGATCCAGTAACGGTGAAGGAGAGGAGACACAGGTCAATGAGTGAAGAGAGAGTATGAAGACTGAAGCTGGGCATATTGAAGACAACTTTACTCCTCTTACCTTCTTGCTAAGTGTGCTTTGTGGAAACGTGCTCTGTTGAAACGTGCTCTGTTGCCTAGCTGAACATTTCTCTTCTCAGGACAAAATGACTACTGGGTGTCCGGTTGATAACTAGCTGGGTGCTGTCTCACTAAAGACAGTTTGACTGAACACAGACGGACAGTAGACTTCCTTACATAGTCTGTCTGCAGACTACCTGAGAGACAGACAGTAGACTTCATTACATAGTCTAACTGCAGACTACCTAACAGACAGACAGTAAACTTCATGACATAGTTTAACTGTCGACTGAATACCTGACAGACCATTTTCAGAGAACAGCCACAGTGCTCAATTGACACAGGAGATCCTAACAGTACCTTGACCAGATGATTCTCAAGATCTTCCTCACCCTCCTCTTCCTCCATGGTTTGGTGCTAAATGCATCCTCCTCTTCCTCATCCTCCGAAGAGGAGGATGGCGGGAGCAGTGAGAAGGACAGCGGGGAGCATCATCCTAAAGGTGAGTGTTGTGGCTGCAACTGACCCAGCAAGGTGGTGTTATTTCAACTGGTCAGGTGGGATGTTTTATGTTGTTTAGTGGTGGTGTTATTTCAACTGGTCAGGTGGGATGTTTATGTTGTTTAGTGGTGGTGTTATTTCAACTGGTCAGGTGGGATGTTTATGTTGTTTAGTGGTGGTGTTATTTCAACTGGTCAGGTGGGATGTTTTATGTTGTTTAGTGGTGGTGTTATTTCAACTGGTCAGGTGGGATGTTTATGTTGTTTAGTGGTGGTGTTATTTCAACTGGTGGGATGTTTTATGTTGTTTAGTGGTGGTGTTATTTCAACTGGTCAGGTGGGATGTTTATGTTGTTTAGTGGTGGTGTTATTTCAACTGGTCAGGTGGGATGTTTATGTTGTTTAGTGGTGGTGTTATTTCAACTGGTCAGGTGGGATGTTTATGTTGTTTAGTGGTGGTGTTATTTCAACTGGTCAGGTGGGATGTTTTATGTTGTTTAGTGGTGGTGTTATTTCAACTGGTCAGGTGGGATGTTTATGTTGTTTAGTGGTGGTGTTATTTCAACTGGTCAGGTGGGATGTTTATGTTGTTTAGTGGTGGTGTTATTTCAACTGGTCAGGTGGGATGTTTATGTTGTTTAGTGGTGGTGTTATTTCAACTGGTGGGATGTTTATGTTGTTTAGTGGTGGTGTTATTTCAACTGGTCAGGTGGGATGTTTTATGTTGTTTAGTGGTGGTGTTATTTCAACTGGTCAGGTGGGATGTTTTATGTTGTTTAGTGTGATTTGTGTAGTAGTGTGATTTGTGATGTGTGTAGCAGTGTGACGTGTGTAGCAGTGTGATTTGTGATGTGTGTAGCTGTGTGATGTGTGTAGCAGTGTGATTTGTGATGTGTGTAGCTGTGTGATGTGTGTAGCAGTGTGATTTGGGATGTGTGTAGCTGTGTGATGTGTGTAGTAGTGTGATGTGTATGGTGCTTCAGAAGACGTTGGCGAAACGTTGAATGGACAGCGGACCTGGTTTCAGTTCAGAAGACGTTGGCTAAATGTTGAATGGACAGCGGACCTGGTTTCAGTTCAGAAGACGTTGGCTAAACGTTGATTGGACAGCGGACCTGGTTTCAGTTCAGAAGACGTTGGCGAAACGTTGAATGGACAGCGGACCTGGTTTCAGTTCAGAAGACGTTGACGAAACGTTGAATGGACAGTGGACCTGGTTTCAGTTCGAGATTCATTCATGATTCACTTTTTTATTTGAATATTTGGTTAGATATAAAAATGTTTTTTTTTACAATAATGCTTTTTTTTATTGTAACATCTCAATAAAGACTGTTACTCAAGTTTGTATTCAAAAGCTAGTCTTTCCAGCAATAATTTTCACCTTTTATGCAAGTCTTATCAAAATGGTTTTGATTAAAGTTCATTAAAAAAAATATTTAAACCCAAAACATGTGTTTTAAAGCCTGTAAGAGTGATTAGGCAAAGCTGCGGATGTGTGTGGGTAAGCGTTCTAACACGAGGAAAATAGAGCCAGTGTTTTTCACCACTGTCATAATCACTCCTCCAGATCACCTCAGGCTTATTTTCCAGTGCAGATAAGTCACCTAATTGTGTCAGACGCAATTACCACCTAGATAAACGAGTCCTTCCTTTAGACTTTGGACAATGGACGAGACATACAGGGGCAGGGAAAGGAGTATGGATTCTGTTATAACCTACAGTATTATCTCAAATTTCAACAAATAGTTTGAGGATATTGTTTATGCAGAGTATTATATTCCAACAAGTGATGACTTAGTGCTTCCTAGTTGAATGTATTTGATTTCAACAGGAGGAGGCCTACACCTGAGATTGGAACACTAGGCAATATTCAGTATTTAACCAGTCTATTATACAATTTGTTTGTTTTTAGCTGGATAGAGATGTTCCATCATGAAAAGGCATACACAAGTAATCAAAGTAAGGATTTCAAGATTCAAAATCATATTTTACATCCATTTCTTTTCATGTCATGTAAAACCTTCAATTGTTGCTCTTTATGAATATTCCAATGGCAGCCTAATTTCTTAATTATAATTATTTAATATTGTCACTGTAAAACCAATTTCCGTCAGGTTGGACTCTACTGACAGCTTACAATTAAGTGCTCGGTCCCAAAGAAAATACCTCAGATCTGAACACAAGCCTCACAGGAATTCATTCAAAAAAATAAAAAAGTTTGAATTTTCCTCAGCCAACAGTGCAGTGCGTCTGTGGTATTTCGGGGGGGGGGGGGGGGGGGGGGGGGGGGGGGGGGGGGGGGGGGGTACAGGCAAAGTCACTGGGATACGTGCTGTATTGGGAGTACTGAGAACTAAACCAATGATGTTTCATCGTGGCTGACTCAGTCTGTCTTTGACAGGAAGTTACACAGTGGAGACAGCAAGACAAGTCCTATAAACCATGTCTCCACTCATAAGACTAGTGTTGACACTGTAGACTACACACTTGACTTGGCAGCATCTGGTCTCAAATATTGGATCTAGCCAATTTTATACACATGATTTATACATAAGTTTTTTTGATATGGCTGAGACAGGTTTTCATCAAGAACAAGACTAAACTAAAACCGTTTAAAGCTTCTGGATGAACATTCTGTAACATTGGATTTATGAAGCAGAATGGGGATGTCAAAAAGATAGCTGTCCCTAAAGGACATGCTGTGTTTGGCTAAGTAGACAGCCAATATGGATAGAATATGTCAAAAAGATAGCTGTCCCTAAAGGACATGCTGTGTTTGGCTAAGTAGACAGCCAATATGGATAGAATATGCCAAAAAGATAGCTGTCCCTAAAGGACATGCTGTGTTTGGCTAAGTAGACAGCCAATATGGATAGAATATGTCAAAAAGATAGCTGTCCCTAAAGGACATGCTGTGTTTGGCTAAGTAGACAGCCAATATGGATAGAATATGTCAAAAAGATAGCTGTCCCTAAAGGACATGCTGTGTTTGGCTAAGTAGACAGCCAATATGGATAGAATATGCCAAAAAGATAGCTGTCCCTAAAGGACATGCTGTGTTTGGCTAAGTAGACAGCCAATATGGATAGAATATGTCAAAAAGATAGCTGTCCCTAAAGGACATGCTGTGTTTGGCTAAGTAGACAGCCAATATGGATAGAATATGTCAAAAAGATAGCTGTCCCTAAAGGACATGCTGTGTTTGGCTAAGTAGACAGCCAATATGGATAGAATATGTCAAAAAGATAGCTGTCCCTAAAGGACATGCTGTGTTTGGCTAAGTAGACAGCCAATATGGATAGAATATGTCAAAAAGATAGCTGTCCCTAAAGGACATGCTGTGTTTGGCTAAGTAGACAGCCAATATGGATAGAATATGTCAAAAAGATAGCTGTCCCTAAAGGACATGCTGTGTTTGGCTAAGTAGACAGCCAATATGGATAGAATATGTTAAAAAGATAGCTGTCCCTAAAGGACATGCTGTGTTTGGCTAAGTAGACAGCCAATATGGATAGAATATATTAAAAAGATAGCTGTCCCTAAAGGACATGCTGTGTTTGGCTAAGTAGACAGCCAATATGGATAGAATATGTTAAAAAAAGAAGAAAGAGGCCTCCCGGGTGGCGCAGTGGTTAAGGGCGCTGTACTGCAGCGCCAGCTGGGCCATCAGAGTCCTGGGTTCGCGCCCAGGCTCTGTCGTAACCGGCCGCGACCGGGAGGTCCGTGGGGCGACGCACAATTGGCCTAGCGTCGCCCGGGTTAGGGAGGGCTTGGTCGGTAGGGGTGTCCTTGTCTCATCGCGCACCAGCGACTCCTGTGGCGGTGCACGGTGTTTCCTCCGGCGCATTGGTGCGCCTGGCTTCCGGGTTGGATGTGCGCTGTGTTAAAGAAGCAGCGGCTTGGTTGGTTGTGTATCGGAGGACGCATGACTTTCAACCTTCGTCTCTCCCGAGCCCGTACGGGAGTTGTAGCGATGAGACAAGATAGTAGCTACTACAACAATTGGATACCACGAAATTGGGGAGAAAACGGGGTAAAATTCACAAAAAAGAAGAAAGAAAAAAAGTTACATTATTTTGTCAAAATAATCAGACCTTTGAAAATACTTGAAGATTTTCATTTAGTTCCAAAAACAAGCTCTTTTAAAACAAGATTTTTGGCATTGATGGAAGTTGCCCAACAAACTTATTAGGGTTTCAGTGTTTACAAATACCAAAACAGTGAGTTTACTAATCCATATTAAGCACTTGTGAGAACAAACACATTTTCTGTTTATTTTCACACAGAGACATGCTTCCATGTTGGTTGTTTGAAACTAAATTTGGCCTCAGCGGTATTTTGAACTGTCTAAATAAAAGTTCAACATTTACTTTAACACATCCTTGTTGAGGAATAGAAAGGGCTTTCATTTCTAACTCGTATCTTTCTTTTGATACAATAATCGGATGCAGTGGGATTTAGTAAAGTAGTTTATAGAAAAGTATTTACACCCAATTAAATTGTAACCATTGTAACCTAACTGTAATTAATGTTCATCCACCTTATGGGCAATATAAAAGTCGAATTACAGCTACCTAATAATAAAAGCAAATTTGTGCTTCTTTAGCATCTTTTGGCGTAATAATGCAATTATTTCGAATGAGGTGGACTAATATAGTAACATTTATTTGAAATGACTCAAAAATACTGACATCAGGTTTTCCCTTCTACTGACGTACTGTGGAAGGAGTGAGGTACTAAATGCCAGACTGCACATTCTGAATCACAGCACATTCTGCCTTGAGACTTGACTGTACGTTTTTAAAGGCACGTAGAGTCCATTTGCCCTGGCAAAAGGTGCAGTGATTCAGAATGTGCAGTCTGGCATTTCATCAGCCAGGCTTTCCAAGTGTCAGACTCGATAGCAGTAATACACTACTGTCTTCTGTGTGGCTGCCTGCCGCAGAGACACACCCACAAACCAATAGTATGGTGGCTCTTTTTAAACCGTAGAATGAAAAAAAAAGAGGCATCACCAATGTTGGGGTAAAATATTGAATTCATGATTTACTGACCAAGTGTTAAACTTGGGGTTCTGCTTGTGGCTTTTCTCAGTGGTACAATAAGTATATCCATACATCAAACAGACAGGTGAATCAACTGAACGTTCCCTCCAAAGTTGTTGGCGAGGTTGTTATAGTAAACTAAAACTAGGGGGGAAAATGTGTAAACTGAAATAAAAATTTTAAAAACGGTAACCTTTTGAGAAAATTAAACCTAACTGAAAGTCAACTCAGTCTGGCTGTGTGCAGTGGGTGACTCCTCACCAGTTTCTAAATGAAGTCTGAAGACGTCACTCACAGAACTACCGGTTTCAAAATGAAGGGTCACCTCCCTTCCTAAAGTATGTCTCAGACAGACACAGTGAGGTTTTCACAGTCAAGTCTCACTGCCAGTTGTTCAATGCATCAAACTTCTCACTAAGATTCCTCAGTCCAGTCCTATGGTCTATTCTTAAAGGGGGATAACTGTATTCCAAATTGGATTTTTTTATTTTTTTTTATTTTTTATTTCACCTTTATTTAACCAGGTAGGCTAGTTGAGAACAAGTTCTCATTTGCAACTGCGACCTGGCCAAGATAAGGCATAGCAGTGTGAACAGACAACACAGAGTTACACATGGAGTAAACAATTAACAAGTCAATAACACAGTAGAAAAAAGGGGAGTCTATATACATTGTATGCAAAAGGCATGAGAAGGTAGGCGAATAATTACAATTATGCAGATTAACACTGGAGTGATAAATGATCAGATGGTTATGTACAGGTAGAGATATTGGTGTGCAAAAGAGCAGAAAAATAAATAAATAAAAACAGTATGGGGATGAGTTAGGTGAAAATGGGTGGGCTATTTACCAATAGACTATGTACAGCTGCAGCGATCGGTTAGCTGCTCAGATAGCAGATGTTTGAAGTTGGTGAGGGAGATAAAAGTCTCCAACTTCAGCGATTTTTGCAATTCGTTCCAGTCACAGGCAGCAGAGAACTGGAACGAAAGGCGGCCAAATGAGGTGTTGGCTTTAGGGATGATCAGTGAGATACACCTGCTGGAGCGCGTGCTACGGATGGGTGTTGCCATCGTAACCAGTGAACTGAGATAAGGGGAGCTTTACCTAGCATGGACTTGTAGATGACCTGGAGCCAGTGGGTCTGGCGACGAATATGTAGCGAGGGCCAGCCGACTAGAGCATACAAGTCGCAGTGGTGGGTGGTATAAGGTGCTTTAGTGACAAAACGGATGGCACTGTGATAAACTGCATCCAGTTTGCTGAGTAGAGTGTTGGAAGCAATTTTGTAGATGACATCGCCGAAGTCGAGGCTCGGTAGGATAGTCAGTTTTACTAGGGTAAGTTTGGCGGCGTGAGTGAAGGAGGCTTTGTTGCGGAATAGAAAGCCGACTCTTGATTTGATTTTCGATTGGAGATGTTTGATATGGGTCTGGAAGGAGAGTTTAGAGTCTAGCCAGACACCTAGGTACTTATAGATGTCCACATATTCAAGGTCGGAACCATCCAGGGTGGTGATGCTGGTCAGGCGTGCGGGTGAAGGCAGCGAACGGTTGAAAAGCATGCATTTGGTTTTACTAGCGTTTAAGAGCAGTTGGAGGCCACGGAAGGAGTGCTGTATGGCATTGAAGCTCGTTTGGGGGTTAGATAGCACAGTGTCCAAGGACGGGCCGGAAGTATATAGAATGGTGTCGTCTGCGTAGAGGTGGATCAGGGAATCGCCCGCAGCATGAGAAACATCATTGATATATACAGAGAAAAGAGTCGGACCGAGAATTGAACCCTGTGGCACCCCCACAGAGACTGCCAGAGGACCGGACAGCATGCCCTCCGATTTGACACACTGAACTCTGTCTGCAAAGTAATTGGTGAACCAGGCAAGGCAGTCATCCGAAAAACCGAGGCTACTGAGTCTGCCGATAAGAATACGGTGATTGACAGAGTCGAAAGCCTTAGTAAGGTCTATGAAGACGGCTGCACAGTACTGTCTTTTATTGATGGCGGTTATGATATCGTTTAGTACCTTGAGCGTGGCTGAGGTACACCCGTGACCGGCTCAGAAACCAGATTGCACAGCGGAGAAGGTACGGTGGGATTCGAGATGGTCAGTGACTTGTTTGTTGACTTGGCTTTCGAAGACCTTAGATAGGCAGGGCAGGATGGATATAGGTCTGTAACAGTTTGGGTCCAGGGTGTCGCCCCCTTTGAAGAGGGGGATGACTGCGGCAGCTTTCCAATCCTTGGGGATCTCAGACGATATGAAAGAGAGGTTGAACAGGCTGGTAATAGGGGTTGCGACAATGGCGGCGGATAGTTTCAGGAATAGAGGGTCCAGATTGTCAAGCCCAGCTGATTTGTACGGGTCCAGGTCTAGCAGCTCTTTCAGAACATCTGCTATCTGGATTTGGGTAAAGGAGAACCTGGAGAGGCTTGGGCGAGTAGCTGCGGGGGGGGGGGGGGGGGGGGGGCTGTTGGCCGAGGTTGGAGTAGCCAGGCGGAAGGCATGGCCAGCCGTTGAGAAATGCTTGTTGAAGTTTTCGATAATCATGGATTTATCGGTGGTGACCGTGTTACCTAGCCTCAGTGCAGTGGGCAGCTGGGAGGAGGTGCTCTTGTTCTCCATGGACTTCACAGTGTCCCAGAACTTTTTGGAGTTGGAGCTACAGGATGCAAACTTCTGCCTGAAGAAGTTGGCTTTAGCTTTCCTGACTGACTGTGTGTATTGGTTCCTGACTTCCCTGAACAGTTGCATATCGATGGGACTATTCGATGTTATTGCAGTCCGCCACAGGATGTTTTTGTGCTGGTCGAGGGCAGTCAGGTCTGGAGTGAACCAGGGGCTATATCTGTTCTTAGTTCTGCATTTTTTGAACGGAGCATGCTTATCTAAAATGGTGAGGAAGTTACTTTTAAAGAAAGACCAGGCATCCTCAACTGACGGGATGAGGTCAATGTCCTTCCAGGATACCCGGGCCAGGTCGATTAGAAAGGCCTGCTCACAGAAGTGTTTTAGGGAGCGTTTGACAGTGATGAGGGGTGGTCGTTTGACTGCGGCTCCGTAGCGGATACAGGCAATGAGGCAGTGATCGCTGAGATCCTGGTTGAAGACAGCGGAGGTGTATTTGGAGGGCCAGTTGGTCAGGATGACGTCTATGAGGGTGCCCTTGTTTACAGAGTTAGGGTTGTACCTGGTGGGATCACGGTTTTAGTGATGTCAACATTCTGATGATATCATCATCAGGCATGTCTTTAGGTGATGACATGCTCACAATGGTGAAACTGACGGAGGAGCTATTTACAATGGAGGCCAGTCTGTCTCCTCGGTCTCCCTGGTGGCTCAGGGCCCATGTAACGCAACAATGACCCTGGGTTTTCCAATCAGGCTGTTTGGACCCTTCTACCCCTGTTTGGACCCTTCTACCTGGCTCTCTGTCCCGTCTGATCCCTTAGGAACCTGGCTCTCTGTCCCGTCTGATCCCTTAGGAACCTGGCTCTCTGTCCCGTCTGATCCCTTAGGAACCTGGCTCTCTGTCTCGTCTGATCCCCTTAGGAACCTGGCTCTCTATCCCGTCTGATCCCCCTGATCAAGGTTTAAAGGCGTCCGCTCGCTTCTCAGCCAAAACAGTTTGGAAGAGTTTGTGCATATATTATGAAGACACTTTGTGAAGTTTTTGTTCATTTTGGACTTCAGTGTTTTTTTTTAAGGCTGTTCAGGCACACCATTTTTTTTCTTGAGGCAAGTCCAAGTCTACGCTCATTTTCATGCATTTTTTTTCATTTAAAAATACTGCATCAAACATCCTAGTTAGATGTAAAATTGCGTGACTAAGATCTCTGCATAACGTCAAAATGAATGACATATTTTTTTAAATCTTAGCTTAAGACCCAAACTGCTACAGACCTATATCTATTCTACCCTGCCATTCTAAGGTCTTTGAAAGCCAAGTTAACAAAACGATTACCGAACATTTAGAATCTCACCGTACCCTCTCCGCTATGCAATCCGGTTTCAGAGCTGGTCATGGGTGCACCTCATCCACGCTCAAGGTCCTAAACGATATCATAACCACCATAACCATAAGAGACATTACTGTGCAGCCGTATTCATCGACCTGGGTAAGGCTTTCAACTCTGTCAATCACAACATTCTTATTGGCAGACTCAACAGCCTTGGTTTCTCAAATGATTGCCTCACCTGGTTCACCAACTACTTCTCTGATAGAGTTCAGTATGTCAAATCGGAGGGCTTGTTGTCTGGACCTCTGGCAGTCTCTATGGGGGTGCCACAGGGTTCAATTCTTGGGCCGACTCTCTTCTCTGTATACATCAATGATGTCACTCTCGTTGCTGGTGATTCTTGGATCCAACTCTACACAGACAACACCATTATGTATACCTCTGGCCCTTCTTTGGACACTGTGTTAACTAACCTCCAGATGAGCTTCAATGCCATACAACTCTCCTTCCGTGGCCTCCAACTGCTCTTAAATGCAAGTAAAACTAAATGCATGCTCTTCAACCGATCGCTGCCTGCACATGCCCGCCCATCCAGCATCACTACTCTGGACGGTTCTGACTTAGAATATGTGGACAAATACCGAGGTGTCTGGTTAGACTGTAAACTCTCCTTCCAGACTCACATTAAACATCTCCAATCCAAAATTAAATCTAGAATTGGCTTCCTATTTCACAAACAAAGCATCCTTCACTCATGCTGCCAAACATACCCCCGTAAAACTGACTATCCTACCGATCCTTGACTTCGGCGATGTCATTTACAAAATATCCTCCAACACTCTACTCAACAAATTGGATTCAGTCTATCACAGTGCCATCTGTTTTGTCACCAAAGCCCCATTATACTACCCACCACTGCTTACTGTATGCTCTCGTTGGCTGGCCCTCGCTTCATATTCGTCGCCAAACCCACTGGCTCCAGGTCATCTACAAGTCTCTGCTAGGTAAAGCCCCACCGTATCTCAGCTCACTGGTCACCATAGCAGCACCCACCAGTAGCAATTCTTCCTCTGGCCGCCTCTCCTTCCAGTTCTCTGCTGCCAATGACTGGAACGAACTGCAGAAATCTCTGAAGATGGAGACTCTTACCTCCCTCACTAGTTTTAAGCACCAGCTGTCAGAGGAGCTCACAGATCACTGCACCTGTACATAGCTCATCTGTAAATAGCCCATCCAATCTACCTCATCCCCATACTGTATTTATTTATTTATCTTGCTCCTTTGCACCCCAGTATCTCTACTTGCACCTTCATCTTCTGCACATCCTACCATTCCAGTGTTTAATTGCTATATTGTAATTACTTTGCCACCATGGCCTATTTATTGCCTTACCTTTCTTATCCTACCTCATTTGCACATGCTGTATATAGATTTTTATACTGCATTATTGATTGTACACTGCTCAAAAAGATAAAGGGAACACTAAAATAACACATCCTAGATCTGAATGAATTAAATATTCTTATTAAATACTTTTTTCTTTACATAGTTGAATGTGCTGACAACAAAATCACACAAAAATTATCAATGGAAATCAAATTTATCAACCCATGGAGGTCTGGATTTGGAGTCAGTTTGAAAAATCACACTACAGGCTGATCCAACGTTGATGTAATGTCCTTAAAACCAGTCAAAATGAGGCTCAGTAGTGTATGCGGCCTCCACGTGCATGTATGACCTCCCTACAACGCCTGGGCATACTCCTGATGAGTTGGTGGATGGTCTCCTGAGGGATCTCCTCCCAAACCTGGACTAAAGCATCCGCCAACTCCTGAACAGTCTGTGGTGCAACGTGGCGTTGGTGGATGGAGCGAGACATGATGTCCCAGATGTGCTCAATTGGATTCAGGTCTGGGGAACGGGCGGGCCAGTCCATAGCATCAATGCCTTCCTCTTGCAGGAACTGCTGACACACTCCAGCCACATGAGGTCTAGCATTGTCTTGCATTAGGAGGAAGCCAGGGCCAACCGCACCAGCATATGGTCTCACAAGGGGTCTGAGGATCTCATCACCTAATGGCAGTCAGGCTACCTTTGGCGAGCACATGGAGGGCTGTGCGGCCCCCCAAAGAAATTCCACCCCACACCATGACTGACCCACCGCCAAACCGGTCATGCTGGAGGATGTTGCAGGCAGCAGAACGTTCTCCACGGCGTCTCCAGACTCTGTCACATGTGCTCAGAGCAGACACATGCACATTTGTGGCCTGCTGGAGGTCATTTTGCAGGGCTCTGGCAGTGCTCCTCCTGCTCCTCCTTGCACAAAGGCGGAGGTAGCGGTCCTGCTGCTGGGTTGTTGCCCTCCTACGGCCTCCTCCACGTCTCCTGATGTACTGGCCTGTCTCCTGGTAGCGCCTCCATGCTCTGGACACTACGCTGACAGACACAGCAAACCTTCTTGCCACAGCTCGCATTGATGTGCCATCCTGGATGAGCTGCACTACCTGAGCCACTTGTGTGGGTTGTAGACTCCGTCTCATGCTACCACTAGAGTGAAAGCACCGCCAGCATTCAAAAGTGACCAAAACATCAGCCAGGAAGCATAGGAACTGAGAAGTGGTCTGTGGTCACCACCTGCAGAACCACTCCTTTATTGGGGGTGTCTTGCTAATTGCCTATAATTTCCAGCTGTTGTCTATTCCATTTGCACAACAGCATGTGAAATGTATTGTCAATCAGTGTTGCTTCCTAAGTGGACAGTTTGATTTCACAGAAGTGTGATTGACTTGGAGTTACATTGTGTTGTTTAAGTGTTCCCTTTATTTTTTTGAGTAGTGTATGTTTGTTTATTCCATGTGTATCTCTGTGTTGTTGTATGTCGAACTGCTTTGCTTTATCTTGGCCAGGTCGCAGTTGCAAATGAGAACTTGTTCTCAACTAGCCTACCTGGTTAAGTAAAGGTGAAATAAATAAAATAAAAATGTATTCTGACTATTTTGAGGAAGTGTCTACTGGCTACGGTGTCTCAAAATGGACAAATAGTACTATTGCAGCTTTCTTCAAGTTTTTCAAGTGAAAGTCTTTTGAGTATGCGAGTACACTCGTTAGGTTCTCTACTGTTCGGTTCTCCGCAAGGCGCCAGCCGAACTGAAGCATGCTGACGCCTTTACTGGCAGGCTGGATAATATACTCATTCACACAAGGGCATACAGTGGGGATTGATAATGGACTCATTCACACAATAGCATACAGTTAGGATTGTGTGTGTGGTTAAAAGAGTAATAGCAAATATCTGCGTCATCTAGAACCAGAGTGCTCAGATACCTGGCTCTTTCAACTTGGCTGCTTCCTTTTTAACCATTTAAGGAACCTGCGCTGATGAAATACATCCTGAATGGTTGACCAGAATTGTACAGTTATGCCTAAATATGTACTTTCGTCGTAAACGGATATGTATTGGGTTAGCCTAACACATAAGAATGGGTTACAGTTGTTCCATGTCCCAGTCTTGTAATCCAAGTGATTTTTGCCAATTTCTGTTTGGTTGCTGCAATAGCCTGATGTTGCTTTAGCATAGTTTGCAATTAACTTTAATAGACACAATATTTCAAGATCAGAGGAGACAACCTGTTAGCCTGAAGCTTTAGCCACAAAACAGTTTGAAGAATTATTCTCTAATATAACGTCAACTTTTTTTGTAACCAGTAAAATTATAAACTCACAAATGCATATATTCATGCTTGCTCATATTGTTTTGCTGCCTTTCACTACAAATCACTGATGAATTAACCCTCTTCCCTCTTTTTCTGCAGGTGTCCCTCATGGTGGACACTGGGGCTACGAAGGTAAACATACACAACCGTTGTTATTACGAGAATACATGCACTGTATCCTTCTCTCTGCACAGGCTAATCTGCCTTATCAGTCCAACTATCAGTTACCAACACAAGTCTTTTTTTCTGTCGCTCAAAGAAAGGCTTATCATGTCTGTAATAAAGAGAGAACCATATTTTGTTTTAGTTACGGTGGTAAAATAAGATCATAATGTAAGCCAGAGATGTCAACTCTACCAATACTCAAGACACCTTACTTAGAATCTAGTCTTCATTGATATGAGTGGAACGTACCACTGTTAATGTCCACCTCCGCGATCGATCTGGTACCTGTAGCTTGGTATTACTTAGTGAGAAGAAGCCATAATGTAACTGAATGAGTGAAGTTAGCGTGACCTAAGATCGATAGTTATTAAACAGTTAATTGATAATAATAATAATTTTGTTTGATCTCTTTATGACTGGTTGTGATCAGGAACTTTAATTTATAGCCTCTTGTTACAGGTGTTAAAATTAAACACATTAATACTCCCACATCATTAATCAAATATTGTCGTCCTGGAGTTAAATAAGACGGTATAAAGCTTATTCATTATTATTTCCTGGTGGTCATCACTATTTCCTGGTGGTCATCACTATTTCCTGGTGGTCATCACTATTTCCTGGTGGTCACCACTATTTCCTGGTGGTCACCACTATTTCCTGGTGGTCATCACTATTTTCTGGTGGTCATCACTATTTCCTGGTGGTCATCACTATTTCCTGGTGGTCACCACTATTTCCTGGTGGTCATCACTATTTCCTGGTGGTCATCACTATTTCCTGGTGGTCACCACTATTTCCTGGTGGTCATCACTATTTAGTATTTCATGATTCCTTACTAACTTTTTCTTGCTGGTGTTCATAGTTTCATTTTGACACTTGAAGTGACTTCTGGGATTTCCTGTGTAAATCTCATGTGCAAAAAACTTGTGTTCATAAGAAGAGAGCCGTGTCTTATCATTAACTAAGTCACACTGCCGAAGGGCCATTGTTCTGTTAATAATTTCCCCACATCCTATTGACAGATCAAGCTGCCTGGTCCTCTGAGTTCTCACACTGCAGTGGAAAATCCCAGTCTCCCATTGACATTGATACCAGGAGAGCCCTCTATGACCGCAGCCTGCCACCCATAACTCTGGAGGACTATGATCTGACAGACAGCTCAGCATTGACACTGTTGAACAACGGCCATACCTGTAAGTTCATTTATTAGGCAACATTGTTCCTTATAAAGCTGTACCAAAACGTGGATGGCTTTGCAGAGGGTTCTACACTGGAAAAACTAAATAGAACCAAGTAGTTGTTGTGCCCTGTGTGTGTCTCCAGTGCAGCTGGTCCTGCCCAACACCATGCGCATCACCAGTGGGTTTGACAACGAGTTCCGGGCCGCCCAACTGCATTTCCACTGGGGGACCAAAGAGGTGCCAGGATCTGAACACACCATAGATAACGTCCACTTCCCTGCAGAGGTGAGGAAGTCAGAAATACTGGGGAAATTAAAAAATGCCCCAGAATTATTGCAGGTTCAATTAGTTTAAACTCAAAATCCTTTTATTGCCCATCAAATGTAAATGTCAAGACAGGAAGTTGTCTTTGGCATGTGGCTCATTGTCAACATACTAAAAGCGACAACACTGACAAGACAACACAGCTATTTTAGTATTTTATTGGGACCCCATAAGCTGTTGCGATAGCATCAACACCTCTTCCAGGGTTACACAAAACATGAAACATGACATAATACAGTACATTAATAGACGAGAAGAGCTCAAGGACAGAACTACAGAAATGTATAACAAGAAAAAAGTTCTGTACTTACTCAGTACTGAGAAAATAAACCCAATATTCTAGGCTTTTAACATTTACATATTTACACATTCTAGGGCTTTTTCATTAACATATTTACATATTCATATATTCTGTGGCTTTAACATTTACATATTCTAGGACGTTACCATTTACACATTTACATATTCATATATTCTATGGTTTTACCATTTACATATATACATATTCACACATTACATTTACATCCAGAAGCACCTAGGACATCACTTACATGATTCACTACTAACTCTTTCTAGCTGGTGTTCATAGTTTCACTGACACTTGCAGTGTCTGTACTGACTCAACTCTGAGAATAAAAACTTACTATTCGAGGCTTTTAACATTTACATATTCTAGGCCTTTAACATTTACATATTCATATATTAAATGTATATTCAATAGCATCAAGGCCATCACTTACACATAGCCTACATATCAATACATGCATACAAAATATTCAGGTCAAATAGGGGAGAGGTGTTGCTTTATCTGATTTTTGAAACCAGGTTTGCTGTTCACTTGAGCAGTAGGAGATGGAAGGCTGTTACGTGCAATCATCACGTTCCCATGCTTCTCTTCCCAGATCCACATAGTTCATTACAACTCTAAATATGCAAATCTGTCCGAGGCAGCCAGCAAATCAGATGGCCTGGCTGTATTAGGGGGCTTCATCGGGGTAAGTTATTCCACACATGTAGAATTATACCAGTACCCTCATAATAACTCATCATGGTGACTCAAAAGTGTCATTAGTCTATTTTCATGCACCACTATTGGATAAGATTCTAGGATAAGACAATTGTCTTGGGTTTCACACACTTAAAAACAGACATTAATCAGAAGAATCCTCGAGATGATTAAATAAATTATACAGAAGCAATCACTTTAATCTGCTTCTTTCTGACTCTTTTTGATTTAGATTGGTCTTCATGAGAATGACAACTATGAAAAGATCCTGTCTGCGCTCGCTGATGTCAGCATCGAAGGTAACCCCGTGATACACCTCTAGCCATAGACCTTTATTTTTGGCCAAAACATTGTGTACTACAACGTTGGATATAGTTTACATACTCCTTTCTTGAAATGTCCAACAGAATGGAGACTGTTTTCTCATATATACTTTCTAGGTTCACAAAATGAACATAGCAAGATCATTTTAGAAAATTGACTGAAAATTAAACAGCACTGTATTACTGAGAATCTAATCTCGGAAACCCAGAACTAAAATCTTGCATAATTGGTATCAGATGCTCCATTGGCTTCTAGGGGAGATATATGAGAAAAGATGCTAACAAGACGAGCAAAGTCTTCACCCCCCTAAACAGAAACTCTCAGCAGGGTTGGGGTCAATTCGGGAAAATTATATTCTAATTCAAATACCTCTACCTGTAAATTCCATTTCATTAAATTAAATTCCAGGTTAGTCTTTTAATTTAAAAAAAATATTTAATTCCTCTCAATTCAAATGTTAGGTAAATTCCAAGAATTCAATTCCCACTTTGGTATTATCCCCAACAGGTATTATACCTAACATATGAATTCCAATTGGAATTCAGTGGCCGTACAACATTTACTAGATTTGACATCTGCAGAAGTAAGAGCATTCATAGTTCTTGCGCTTCGGGGGGGCTGTCATACGCATTCAATACTCGTAGAGATTCAGGGATAATCTAGCCATCCAGCTAATTACGAGCAACTGGCTAAATGAAAGAAAAAAACCAAGACTTTACCTTTTCTCAGATGTTGGAATCCATTTCCCGGTGCTCGACATAGGAACTCAGCAAAGATAACATGAAGTAAAAAGGCAGCATGGTTTTCCCCTCCTGCATCTCCACTTCAACCATCCATTTAGCTCTATGAGCTTATCCTACAACTGTCTTCACTTCTTGTGGAAAGCTTCCCCTTCCATAGATACGGAAAGAGGTCAATGGAACTCAACCAAAACAATGGGAATGCCATGGAAACGGGTTGGGGAAAGATCCCGAATCTCCTCTTTGCCCCCCAGCAAACTTTGCCTGCATTTAAGCTAATGTTTATATGTATTTCACACTATGTGCAGGTAAAATCAGAGTATGATGCTTGTATGGATGTTAAACCCAATACATGTTCACGTCATCGCCACCAATCAACTGCATTACAGTTAAAAACAACATTGACTACCACCACCGATTTCTGTATGCTAGCCGAGAACGGGAGTCAGCATTTATGTGTGTCTGTCCACAAGAGATTACTAAGAACCCCCATGGTGTTTCTCACATTCTTAGTGATTAGATTAGATAGTACTTTAATGTCAGTTTTCACGGAAATGTGTATTCCATAAAGAAACTGTAGTGCGTTAAAATAAATCCACAACAGAAGGAGAGACATAGTCATGAAGGAGAAACAAAATGACAGCTTAAGGACCCACATGGTCCACACAATTGATGAACTATTTTACACCTTTCCAGAGTCTAACACTGAGATCCCTGCCTTCAATGTCCGTCATCTTTTGCCAAACAAGCTGGAGCGCTTCTACAGATATAATGGCTCCCTTACCACTCCTCCCTGCTTCCAAACAGTCAACTGGACAATGTTCAATGATACCATCACAGTGTCCAGGAGGCAGGTCAGTAATGATACCATCACAGTGTCCAGGAGGCAGGTCAGTAATAATACCATCATAGTAGCCAGGTGGCAGGTCAGTAATGATACCATCACAGTGTCCAGGTGGCAGGTCTGTAATGATACCATCACAGTGTCCAGGAGGCAGGTCAGTAATGATACCATCACAGTGCCCAGGAGGCAGGTCAGTAATTATACCATCACAGTATCCAGGAAGCAGGTCAGGAATGATACCATCATAGTGTCCAGGAGGCAGGTCAGTAATGATACCATCATAGCCTACAGGAGGCAGGTCAGTAATGATACCATCACAGTGTCCAGGAGGCAGGTCAGTAATGATACCATCACAGTATCCAGGAAGCAGGTCAGTAATGATACCATCATAGTGTCCAGGAGGCAGGTCAGTAATGATACCATCATAGCCTACAGGAGGCAGGTCAGTAATGATACCATCACAGTGTCCAGGAGTCAGGTCAGTAATGATACCATCACAGTGTCCAGGAGGCAGGTCAGTAATGATACCATCACAGTATCCAGGAGGCAAGTCAGTAATGATAGCATCATAGTGTCCAGGAGGCAGGTCAGTAATGATACCATCACAGTGTCCAGGAGGCAGGTCAGTAATGATACCATCATAGCCTACAGGAGGCAGGTTATAATGATACCATCATAGTGTCCAGGTGGCAGGTCAGTAATGATACCATCACAGTGTCCAGGAGGCAGGTTAGTAATGATACCATCACAGTGCCCAGGAGGCAGGTCAGTAATGATACCATCACAGTATCCAGGAGGCAGGTCAGTAATGATACCATCATAGCCTACAGGAGGCAGGTCAGTAATGATACCATAATAGTGTCCGGGAGGCAGGTCAGTAATGATACCATCACAGTATCCAGGAGGCAGGTCAGTAATGATACCATCATAGCCTACAGGAGGCAGGTCAGTAATGATACCATCATAGTGTCCAGGAGGCAGGTCAGTAATGATACCATCACAGTGTCCAGGAGGCAGGTCAGTAATGATACCATCACAGTGTCCAGGAGGCAGGTCAGTAATGATACCATCACAGTGTCCAGGAGAAAGGTCAGTAATGATACCATCATAGTCTACAGTATGCAGGTCCGTAATGATGCCATATTTTACAGGAGGCAGGTCAGTAATGCTACCATAGTGTACAGGAGGCAGGTCAGTAATGCTACCATAGTGTACAGGAGGCAGGTCAGTAATGATACCATCATAGTGTACAGGAGGCAGGTCAGTAATGATACCATTACAGTGTCCAGGAGGCAGGTCAGTAATGATACCATCACAGTATACAGGATGCAGGTCAGTAATGATGCCATGTTTTACAGGAGGCAGGTCAGTAATGATGCCATATTTTACAGGAGGCAGGTCAGTAATGGTACCATAGTGTACAGGAGGCAGGTCAGTAATGATACCATTGTGTACAGGGGGCAGGTCAGTAATGATACCAGGGTTTCCAGGAGGCAGGTCGGTCACCAACTCAGGAGATTGATTTACAGATTGACTTGCATCATGAATACCTCCTTGAGAGTACAAGAGATCCACTACTACTTGTACTGTCTGTATTTTCATGTCTAAAAATAGATCTTCAAACAAGATAAAAATAACCTTCAGACAGAGCACTACTAGATACTGTTTTAATTTGTTCTAGACATTTATTAAATTCAATTATATGGTAATCTGTTTGAAAACTGTGTGGGTCATGTGGGCTGAACATAACAGTAGAATCTATCTTCAATCTACAATATGGTAATGGTTTTCCATGTTGATGGTGCCCATGTTGTGTTCTCCAGTTGGCTGCTCTGGAGGACACCCTGAAAGCAGGCCAACACCAGCACCTGACCAAGAACTTCAGAGCACCTCAGCTTCTACATGGGAGACACGTCCTCGCCTCGTTCACAGACACTCCCACCATAGTCGGTTAGTAAACATCATCCCCCTATGCACACTTGACGTGTGTTCCACCTTAGGCAACCTTGCTGTCTTGAGAGACATTCACAAACTATAGACCAACGTCATTTGAGAATCTGAGCCCAGGTCAAGGGTTAGGGTCCTAGTTGCACATATCTTACAAGCCAGAGACTTTTTGTTGAGGTTTCACAAGACAGAAACCCAGTGTGCCCTTAACAGGTCTTAGCACTCTATACATGTTGTTCAGTCTCATGACCAGAGCACACATGTACATGCATATACTTCAATGGGTTCATGTATGACCTTGTAAAGGTTGGGAGTACTTACCCTTCAGAAACAAACTCACAGACAGGGGTATTGCAGGGGTACGTGCAACCTTCACGAGAAAATCAGAAAATTCCTTCTTCTCATATTTTTTATTTATTTATTTTTTACTAGGCAAGTCAGTTAAAGAACAAATTCTTATTTTCAATGACGGCCTAGGAACAGTGGGTTTAACTGCCTGTTCAGGGACAGAACGACAGATCTGAACGACAGATCTGCCCCTGAACAGATCTGCTGACCTTGTCAGCTCAGGGATTTGAACTTGCAACCTTCCGGTTACTAGTCCAACGCTCTAACCACTAGGCTACCCTGCCACCCCAATATTATTAGTGTGACGGTTGCGTGCGAGGCCGCAGGTGGTCGACTCTAGGGAATTCTGTCATTTATTTGTTTATTCATTCATGTTCTTCTGACCACTACACTATTCACATTGATATTATTATTCATATTATTACTGTTATTACAGTTATTATTATAGTTATTATCAATATTATCACTATTATTACTATTATTATTAATATGATCATTAATATTATTACTATTGTTATTAATATGATTGTTAATCTTATTATTATTATTATTAATATGATTATTAATATTATTACTATTGTTATTAGTATGATTGTTAATCGTATTATTATTATTAATATGATTATTAATATTATTACTATTGTTATTAATATGATTATTAATAGTATTATTATTAATATGATTATTAATATTATTACTATTGTTATTAATATGCTTATTATTAATATGCTTATTAATATTATTACTATTATTATTAATATGATTGTTAATCTTATTATTATTATTAATATGATTATTAATATTATTACTATTGTTATTAATATGCTTATTATTAATATGCTTATTAATATTATTACTATTATTATTAATATGATTGTTAATATGATTATTATTAACATGATTATTAATATTATTATTATTAATATGATTATTAATAGTATTACTATTGTTATTAATATGATTATGAATCTTATTATTATTAATATGATTATTAATCTTATTATTATTAATAATATTATTAATAGTATTATTAATAGTATTATTATTAATGTTGTGCTTTCTATCTATTCCCATTAACATTGAGATAAGTCATTGTTTTTGCTTGCAGTTGCAGGACATCCAAGTATCTCTATCAACACCTTGTCGGAGACTGATGCCTCTAACAGTGAAGGGCCATCAACTGGGCCATCTGGTAAGCAAAGTATTATTAATCCAAAGACTATTTTTAGTATGATAAAAAAAAGTCAAACTCTGACGACCCTGAAGTTATAGGATATATAATAGTGCCTTCTCGCAGCCGCTGTCGTGCGGAGCACCGTGAGAGTCTAGATATGGAAGGACAACCATGTAATTTAAATGTGGGCTAATAATCACGTGTTGACTACGCAGGCCCCAATTGTCATCCATTTAGAAAAAATATGGTAGCCTAGTCCCAGATCAGTTTGTGCTATCATATCAACATGGTTTGGTATGACAAAGAGTGACAAGGAGTTGATAAGCAGCTGACCTGAGCACAAACAAATCTGGGACCAGGTTAAAACGCTGGTGAGTACAAACAGATCTGGGACCAGGTTAAAACATTGGTTGTTCATAGGGCAATTATTCTCTGGTCGTACATGGGTTTTAATAAGGGCAGGTGGCGCATGGTAGCCATACTCCCCTTATCTTAATGTTTTCTTGAACATGCTCTTAGGCTGTTTGTCATACAGTTAACTGGAGTCCTGTGTGTACTGTGCGGTGTGTACACAGCATCTTGACTTTTCATTATTGATGTGATAGATGTCACTGGCTTTGATGCCAGAGCTTTTATTTGTAAAGGTAAACTGTTATTGGAGTAGAGTGAAGTTTCCCCAAGACGCTGATCTTGGGTCAGTACTTCATTTCCCCCACTAATGGTTAAAGTTAGGATTGGGGGAAGTGGAAGCTGATCCTAGATCTGTATCTAGGGGAAACTTCACCCCGGAGCACTATTATCAGTGTCTGACGGGGCGTTTAGATGTAGATTGTACATATCAGAAGTTAAACAAGGCCTTGTGCTCTGAGCTGATGTTATACGTTCACCATGCTGACCTTACCTGTGTGACAAGAACACAGACTGTTTATATGCAGGACTGTTTAACATTTTACATGATGAAGTATATGTTTAACATGCTTTAATATACATCTCTCTTTTTGTCATGTTTCTGTAGAGGTCCTAGCAAGAGGTAAGCTGTGCTCAACGGTAATACAAATCCAACGTGTACAACTTCTAACTAAATATAAGATATACAGTTTAAACCATTTAAATACTTTCCCATGTATTCACTTCTTAAACAGTATTTAAATGAAGTTATTAAAAAACCAAATATGTAATTGATACATTTTCAAAATTCAGAATTGGTTTGTAACTGCCCTATTAAGGTAGGTTTTATAAAAACATCTACATGGTAAACATCTCATTTATCTCTTGATTTACAGGAGATATCTTGGCCATAGCCTTCGGAGCTCTCTTTGCCGTCACTTTGCTGCTATTCACGCTCTACGCATACCAACAGCGTAAAAAATACTCTAGGTAGGTAAGACTTCTTGATTTTCTCATTTCTGACATATTATGAGTTCTGGTTTTGTTCCCAGCATTTCCCAGAATAAAGACAGTCTTTGGCCTGCCTGTCCAATCATAAAACCAAAAGTCCATGGAAAGATGCCTCTATTTTGGTATGCAACAGATGTTCATTGCTGAAGACCAAATGTCCTTCGTCAAAGACCAAAATGTCCTTTGTCAAAGATTTATTTTAATAAGAATAAGTCGTTTTGTAACTCTTTGTTCCCTTGATTCTGTGATTCGTCATGTTTTCTAATGATTGGACCCTCTGCACCCAACATGCATACAGCTATACATACATCTATATAAACTGGTCAATATCGACCATTGTTATGTCATATCATACGGGTTACATGTACACACCTATGCCTTTGAGTTAAGCAGAGGCTGCAGGTACACCTTTTGTAGACTAAGTCTGTGTATTTCCTTTCTCTGCAGTATCAAAAAGGACTCCAGGCAGAACGTTATCTACAAACCAGCAACTAAAGAAGAGGCATAGATGTCACTGGAAAGGACTCTTATTCAGATTCTATATTCAAACTATTTTCAATAGGAATTAAAGAGATTATCCAGTACTTTTGTAGACTTTTTAGCCTAGAACTAGGTACTTTTGTAGACTTTTTAGCCAGTAGTTCTGAAAGTAGCTCTCACAAGCCAAAAGTGGTCCCTGGAAATTGCATACTATATCAGATTGTGTGCAGATACTGTATGAGCAGCACATCATCGCTCTCTCGCTCGCTCTTCTGTGGTGCATGATGTGCCTCTTGCTAGCTGTCACTATTATGACAAGGGGTTGAAGCTCATTAGTTGAAATCAAACTGGAAAATGGAGGGAAAATGGACAAATACAGCTTCCCGAAAAACAGTCGCTTTCAAGCTAGTGATTTCATGGCTAATTACAGTAAGACAGTAATTCTGATAATAGATTATTCATGTATGAACTGCACATTGACACATCCAGCCCAAAGTGGGATGTTTAAAAAATACTTATTCGTTGCCAATGTTTCGGAGGCGGTGTCTTTAAAAGAGTTATGATCGAGAATTCATATTGCTCAAACCAAGTTTGACATTTGCTCAGAATGATTGTTTGTTGTCGTCTTTGTTACTAATGCAAAGTGGTTTAAGTATGTAATATGTGTCAGTGGAGGCTGCTGGGTGGAGGACGGCTCATAATAATACCTGGAATGGCGCGAATGGAATGGCATCAAACACATGGAAACCGTGGAAACCATGTGTTTGATGTTGTTGATCACTTTCCACCTATTCTGCTCCAGCCATTACTACGTGCCTGTCCTCCCCAATGAAGGTGCCACCAACCTCCTGTGATGTGTGTATATGGTACGTGTAGAAGAACAGCTGTAGTTACCACCTGAGTAAGAATGTATACAATGTGTTCTATTTAATTGTGGTGGAAAAATGATAAATGTTCATGAACTTCAATACAATTGACTTACTGTCGAAGAAAGTCAAATCACTTTTTCCCAGGGTGTTCACTTCGTTACAAGTACTAGAGCTGCAGATGAAAGTGTTATGCTGTATCGTGTGTGTTGGATATCATGCAGGAAGTGTTTTATATGAGTGTTGTATTGTTATTACTATATATCCTCTAATGTATGGACACTTGTCACTAAAACCGTTAAGTTGTTTTGTAGTTTACCTCTCAACCTCTCCACAATGGTGTATACTGATGTGCAATTGGACCTTGAAATGTACAATAAATGTGTTATATTCTTATAAAGTCTGTCTCATAGTCCATCTATTAACTATGAGCAATACAAAATCCACCAAAATGAGGATTAAATGAAGCCACCTACTGTGTCATTTAGTTAGTAGGGTCAATCAATCATCAGTCAAATGCTGTAGTAAATAGCTATTTTATTTAACTGGGCAAGTCAGTTAAGAACAAATTCTTATTTACAATGACGGCCTACACCGGCCAAACCCAGATGACCTGGGCCAATTGTGCGCCGCCTTATGGGACTCCCAATCACAGCCGGATGTGATACGAACCAGGATTCGAACCAGGGACTGTAGTGACGCCTCTTGCACTGAGATACAGTGCCTTAGACTGCAGTGCCACTCAGGAGCTATACAGTAATACATTTTACGGTTTCTCATCTATGTATAAAAAATTAAAAAAATTAAAAATCTACTGTATTCCACATAGCATTTATAGTAATATACATGGCTTTTTAAGCAGGGTTTCTGTACAGAACTTTGTGACATCAGCTGATGTAAGAAATGCATTATAAATAAATTGATTTGATTGACATACACAGTGTGATCAGGGAATCATACAGACAACATACGGTGCCTGTGTCTGTGCATGTCTTAGAGGAACGTCAGCTGAACATGAACCCCAGCAGGCCTGGATAATGACAAACCCAGAACATGGTGGTGCCGTGTATCAACACTATCTCTAGACTCCCTGGAAGAAGGCCATAACATGCATGTGAATTAAAGAATGCCATATGACTTGTGATATGGCTAAAACGATAAGCAGACACACACCAGCTTGAATATATAAACTACCAAAAGTTCCTTTTCTGAAGAAAATCTGTGTGCTTCTATCAATTGTCTTAGTATTTTTCATAGTAGTGGTGGAAGTTACCATTTTTTAGAATGTAAAAATATAACGACGATCTACAGAAGAAAGGGAAATCAAACTAAAAGATGTATATTTCAGAAAATTTGTTTTCATTTGTGGGTTGGAAAAATGTTGGAAAAATGTCTGGGTTGATGGAAGGATGCATTAAATGGTTGGGTGGATAGAAGGATGCATTGAATGGTTGGGTGGATGGAAGAATGCATTCAATGGATCGGTGGAAGAATTACATTTTGGAGGGATGGATGATGGATAAAGAGAGGAAAGTTTCAAATGTAATTATACATAATTTACCTCCAAGTTTTTAGAGGACAAAAAGCTAATAAGTCATTTAAAAAATCCCAGTAACCAATCATATCCCACTTCTCCTCAATCTCATCAGCAGAGGTGGGACTTCCAGCACATCCTTTCCTTCATTGAACGGTGGTGTACCAGCCTGGACGATAATGTACCAGCCTGGACTGTGGTGTACCAGCCTGGACGGTGGTGTACCAGCCTGGACGGTGGTGTACCAGCCTGGACGGTAGTGTACCAGCCTGGACGGTGGTGTACCAGCCTGGACGGTGGTGTACCAGCCTGGACGTTAATGTAGCAGCTTGGACTGTGGTGTACCAGCCTGGACGGTAGTGTACCAGCCTGGACGGTGGTGTACCAGCCTGGACGGTAATGTAGCAGCTTGGACGGTAATGTACCAGCCTGGATGGAAGTGTACCAGCCTGGACGGTACTGTACCAGCCTGGACTGTGGTGTACCAGCCTGAACGGTAGTGTACCAGCCTGGATGGAAGTGTACCAGCCTGGACGGTAGTGTATCAGCTTGGACTGTGGTGTACCAGCCTGGACGGTAGTGTACCAGCCTGGACGGTAATGTAGCAGCCTGGACGGTAATGTACCAGCCTGGACGGTAGTGTACCAGCCTGGACGGTAATGTAGCAGCTTGGACGGTAATGTAGCAGCCTGCACGGTGGTGTACCAGCCTGGACGGTGGTGTACCAGCCTGGACGGTAGTGTATCTGCCCGGACTGTGGTGTACCAGCCTGGACGGTGGTGTACCAGCCTGGACGGTAGTGTACCAGCCTAGACGGTGGTGTACCAGCCTGGACGGTAGTGTATCTGCCTGGACGGTGGTGTACCAGACTGGACGGTAATGTACCAGCCTGGACGGTGGTGTACCAGACTGGATGGTAATGTACCAGCCTGGACGGGGGTGTACCAGCCTGGACGGTATTGTACCAGCCTGGACGGTGGTGTATCAGCCTGGACGGTGGTGTACCAGCCTGGACGGTGGTGTACCAGCCTGGACGGTATTGTATCAGCCTGGACGGTGGTGTATCAGCCTGGACGGTAGTGTACCAGCCTGGACGGTGGTGTACCAGCCTGGACGGTGGTGTATCAGCCTGGACGGTAATGTACCAGCCTGGACGGTGGTGTACCAGCCTGGATGGTGGTGTACCAGCCTGGACGGTGGTGTATCAGCCTGGACGGTGGTGTACCAGCCTGGACGGTAATGTACCAGCCTGGACGGTGGTGTACCAGCCTGGACGGTGGTGTATCAGCCTGGACGGTGGTGTATCAGCCTGGACGGTAATGTACCAGCCTGGACGGTAGTGTATCAGTCTAGGTGAATTTCTGCTCTCTACTACCAACTCATTGTGTGAGTATAACGCATGCATGCCACACCACACACACACAGTCAATATAGATACGCGCACATCAAATCAAAGTTGATTTCAAAGTTTATCAAATCAAAGTTTATTTGTCACGTTCACCTTACAGTGAAATGCTTACTTACAGGCTCTAACCAATAGTGAAAAAAATGTATTAGGTGAACAATATGTAAGTAAAGAAATAAAAACAACAGTGAAAAACAGTAGTGAGGCTATAAAAGTAGCGAGGCTACATACAGACACCGGTTAGTCAGGCTGATTAAGGTAGTATGTACATGTAGATATGGTTAGTGACTATGATGATATATGATGAACAGAGAGCGTAAAAGAGGGGGTGGTGGGTGACGGGACACAATGCAGATAGCCCGGTTAGCCAATGTGCGGGAGCACTGGTTGGTCGGGCCAATTGAGGTAGTATGTACATGAATGTATAGTTAAAGTGTTTATGCATATCTGATAAACAGAGAGTAGCAGCAGCGTAAAAGAGGGGTTGAGGGGGGGGTGCACACAATGCAGATAGTCCAGGTAGCCATTTGGTTACCTGTTCAGGAGTCTTATGGCTTGGGAGTAAAAACTGTTGAGAAGCCTTTTTGTCCTAGACTTGGCACTCCGGTACCGCTCGCCATGCGGTAGCAGAGAGAACAGTCTATTACTGGGATGGCTGGGGTCTTTGACAATTTTTAGGGCCTTCCTCTGACACCGCCTGGTGTAGAGGTCCTGGATGGCAGGCAGCTTAGCCCCAATGATGTACTGGGATGTACGCATTACCCTCTGTAGTGCCTTGCAGTCGGAGGCCGAGCAATTGCTATACCAGGCAGTAATGCAACCATTGAGATGCTCTCGATGTTGCAGCTGTAGAACCTTTTGAGAATTTCAGGACCCATGCCAAATCTTTTTTGTTTCCTGAGGGGGAATAGGCTTTGACATGCCTTCTTCACGACTGTCTTGGTGTGTTTGGACCATTCTAGTTTGTTGGTGATGTGGACACCAAGGAACTCGAAGCTCTCAACCTGCTCCACTGCAGCCCCGTCGATGAGAAAGGGGGCATGCTCGGTCCTCCTTTTCCTGTAGTCCACAATCATCTCCTTAGTCTTGGTGACATTGAGGGATAGGTTGTTATTCTGGCACCACCCGGCCAGATCTCTGACCTCCTCTCTATAGGCTGCCTCGTCGTTGTCGGTGATCAGGCTTACCACTGTTGTGTCATCTGTAAGTTTAATGATGGTGTTGGAGTCGTGCCTGGTCATGCAGTCGTGGGTGAGCACGCACCCAGGGGCCTGAGCACGCACCTCCGGGGGGCTCCAGTGTTGAGGATCAGCGTGGCAGATGTGTTGCTACCTACTCTCACCACCTGGGGGCGGCCCGTCAGGAAGTCCAGGATCCAGTTGCAGTGGGAGGTGTTTAGTCCCAGGATCCTTAGCTTAGTGATGAGCTTTGAGGGTACTATGGACAAGAGAGGCCAGCCAGCCAACCAACAAGCCAACCAGCCAGCCATCCAGGGACAAGAGAGGCCAACCAGCCAGCCATAAAGCCAGCCAGCCAGTCAGCCAGGGACAAGAGAGGCCATGCAGCCAACCAGCCAAGGACAAGAGAGGCCAGGCAACCAACCAGGGAGAAGAGAGGCCAGCCAGCCAGCCAGCCAGCCAACTAGCCAACCAGCCAGCCAGCCAACCAGCCAACTAGCCAACCAGCCAACTAGCCAACCAGCCAGCCAGCCAACTAGCCAACCAGCCAACCAGCCAGCCAGCCAACTAGCCAACCAGCCAACCAGCCAGCCAGCCAACTAGCCAACCAGCCAACTAGCCAACCAGCCAACCAGCCAACCAGTCAGCCAGCCAACTAGCCAACCAGCCAGCCAGCCAACTAGCCAACTAGCCAGCCAACCAGGGAGTTACAGAAGAACATGCAACACTGTATGTCAGGCCTTCCTCTAGCACGCCACATGTATCCTCAGAGTAATGGAATGTGGTGGAGTTTTAAAAAAAAAACAGCCAACCAGCCAACCATTCAGGGACAAGAGAGGCTAGCCAACCAACCATCCAGGGACAAGAGAGGCCAGCCAGCCAACCAGCCAGCCAACCAGCCAACCAGGGACAATAGACAATGCCAGTTCACACTGCACTATATATTCTGCGTCTGAGCTGGGATTCAAACAGGCAACCCTCTGGATGCTGGCCCGCCTCTCTAACCTCTAGGCTACCTTATGCAATTAATGTAGTCTGTTCAGTAGCTATAACTCAGCAAAGAACCCCTCTAGCTTTCCGTGTGTTTTTTAAAAAACTCCACCACATTCCATTACTCTGAGGATACTGTCTGACATACAGTGTTGCATGTTCTTCTGTAACTCCCAAAAGAACATGCACAGGACACACTGTACTGGACAGGCCTATAGGAGCTATGCAGGCAGATTCCAGAGGTGACTGATTCATGTGTCTATAATACTTTAATCTACCGTGACAGACTGTCCGTGGACATAGCTACGTACAATACCTTCTAGACATGTACTGGTTGCGTGACAAATTCTTAAGGTATTGTATGAACATTCTGGGTGTAATGTGGCAATAGAGCTTATTAACTCCTGAGAAATTGGTCAAGGACTGTTATGTAGCTTCTCAAATCCACTTTAATGACATCAAGAGCTCTAAATGAAGTGTGTAATTCTTATCCATTATTTTGGGTACAGTACATGCTTAACTAAATGACATAGATAGAAAATGAGGCGTTCATGTGAGTTACATAAACTCAAGATCATAAGCAAGTAAGTTGTGTCCTGGTCCTGGTAAACAGTAACATGCAAAACATAAACAAGACAGCCAGAGGGATTCCACAGAGAAATTAGAGAATACATTTTACATTAATTATTTTTTTTAAATCCACATTATATCAATTCAAATACAGACTTGTAGCGAACACATTTTTCAGGTATATATTTAGAAATCAAGCTATTATACAGATATAATCTATGGATAATCTCAAAGGAGATCTCCTTTACTTTATTGGTCAACATAAATGTGTGTGGAGTGAGCCAATCACAGCGCCAGTTTACATCAAACGATGAAGCCCAACAAAATATAGCAGAGGGAATAGACTTCCTGTAGAAAATATCCCTTAATAAACTAATGTTGAAATTCTTATCTAGTAGACCTATGCCATTCACCTGGATATCACTTACAATGGGAGATATTACAAAATATGCATTATTCTGAAGTAAAGTTTTTATCCCATTAGGTATAGCTTTAATAACAGTGTCATATTCCTTGCTTGAAACCTCAAAGTTGAATCTTTCCATAAATTCCACGTAAATAGATTCCTACTAATACTAGCTAATTGGCTGACAAGGACAATGTTTTTCGAGAACCAGTTACGGTAAAATATCATCTTGTTTCTTTGAAATATCACCTCATTGTTCCACATAAAACATTTATGAGGTGAAAAGTTGTGTTTAAACCGCAAAGCCCAGCACATTAAAGCCTGCATGTGAAAATCCGCCAATTTCACAGGAAGGACCTATGCACTTCTCAGTAGTTGGTATTCAGATTTACTGTTACGGGCCTTACAGGCATAGTTTCCTTGCCTGCACTGAATAAATGTAATTCAACCACTGAAAAAGCCTCCCACTTGCTGGCAAACAGATTTTCTCAAGGAGTTTTCAATCAATAGGGTTTTCAGTACATTTATCTGAAGCCATCCCTTTAAATATGGTGTACCTTTTAGTTAGTATTTTGTTGACAGACCCAATTTAACATATAGAGAGAACAGGTTCAGAATATTAGGGATCAATGAAAGCAAGTCATCTAAATATATGCATATTAGTCTCCGTTTCTGCACCAACTGGTAGATGTAAAAATACTCTGATCTTGTAAATGATTTAGGGTTAGGAAAGTACTTCTGAATCATAAAAAAAATGTCTTGGAGAGGCTTTACACACGAAATAAAGAAAACGGTGGTTTGATTCATTTTGAAAATTGCCACATTCAGTTCTTTAATTCATGGTAATGTTGGAAGATAAGTGTACATATAATTATAGTAGGGAGAATAGTGGACAATAGTAGGCTACACCCTCGTCTATTGCCTGCACTAACCATGGAACTTTGTGATGTCACAGCCAAGTATAGGCTACACCCTCGTCTACTGCCTGCACTAACCATGGAACTGTGTGATGTCACAGCCAAGTATAGGCTACACCCTCGTCCATTGCCTGGACTAACCATGGAACTGTGTGATGTCACAGCCAAGTATAGGCTACACCCTCGTCCATTGCCTGGACTAACCATGGAACTGTGTGATGTCACAGCCAAGTATAGGCTATACCCTCGTCCATTGCCTGGACTAACCATGGAACTGTGTGATGTCACAGCCAAGTATAGGCTATACCCTCGTCCATTGCCTGGACTAACCATGGAACTGTGTGATGTCACAGCCAAGTATAGGCTATACCCTCGTCCATTGCCTGGACTAACCATGGAACTGTGTGATGTCACAGCCAAGTATAGGCTACACCCTCGTCCATTGCCTGGACTAACCATGGAACTGTGTGATGTCACAGCCAAGTATAGGCTATACCCTCGTCCATTGCCTGGACTAACCATGGAACTGTGTGATGTCACAGCCAAGTATAGGCTACACCCTCGTCCATTGCCTGGACTAACCATGGAACTGTGTGATGTCACAGCCAAGTATAGGCTACACCCTCGTCCATTGCCTGGACTAACCATGGAACTGTGTGATGTCACAGCCAAGTATAGGCTACACCCTCGTCCATTGCCTGGACTAACCATGGAACTGTGTGATGTCACAGCCAAGTATAGGCTATACCCTCGTCTGATGGTCGATACTGATAGTGGCTAAAATTTAACATGATAGAAACAGGAGACAGAGAAAGTCGGGGTAGCCTATAATTAAGACATTTGACAGTGCACATCCCTGCAAGTTAAAAGGCCATACAGTTAAAATTCTGCATAATGGCACAGCATTTCATAAACTTTAGCGTGGGAAAGTTGATACAGTTGAAGTCGGAAGTTTACATACACTTTAATCATATACATTTAAACTAAGTTTTTCACAATTTCTGATATTTAATCCTAGTAAAAATTCCCTGTTTTAGGTCAGTTAGGATCACCACTTTATATTAAGAATGTGAAATGTCAGAATAATAGTAGAGCGTATGATTTATTTCAGCTTTTATTTCATTCATCACATTCCCAGTGGGTCAGACGTTTACATATGTAACGGATGTGAAACGGCTAGCTTAGTTAGCGGTGCGCGCTAAATAGCGTTTCAATCGGTGACATCACTTGCTCTGAGACCTTGAAGTAGTAGTTCCCCTTGCTCTGCAAGGGACGCGGCTTTTGTGGAGCGATGGGTAACGATGCTTCGTGGGTGACTGTTGTTGATGTGTGCAGAGGGTCCCTGGTTCGCCCCCGGGTACGGGCAAGGGGACGGTCTAAAGTTATACTGTTACACATACACTCAATTCGTTTTTGGTAGCATTGCCTTTAAATTGTTTAACTTGGGTCAAACATTTTGGGTAGCCTTCCACGAGCTTTCCACAATAAGTTGGGTGAATTCTGGCCCATTCCTGACAGAGCTGGTGGAACTGAGTCAGGTTTGTAGACCTCCTGGCCTACACGCTTTTACAGTTCTGCCCACACATTTTCTATAGGTTTGAGGTCAGGGCTTTATGTTGGCCACTCTAATACCTTGACTTTGTTGTCCTTAAGCCATTTTGCCACAACTTTGGAAGTATGCTTGGGTTCATTGTCCATTTGGAAGACCCATTTGCGACCAAGCTTTAACTGATGTCTTGATATGTTGCTTCAATATATCCACATCATTTTCCTGCCTCATTGATGCCATTTATTTTGTGAAGTGCATCAGTCCCTCCTGCAGGAAAGCATCCCCCACAACATGATGCTGCCATGGTGTTTTTCGGCTTGCAAGCCTCCCCCTTTTTCCTTCAAACATAACAATGGTCTTTTTGGCCATTATGGCCATTTTTGTTTCATCAGATCGGAGGACATTTCTCCAAAAAGTACATCTTTGTTCCCCATGTGCAGTTGCAAACCGTAGTCTGGCTTTTTTATGGCGATTTTGGAGCAGTGGCTTCTTCCTTGCTGAGCGGCCTTTCAGGTTATGTCGATATAGGACTCGTTTTACTGTGGATATAGATACTTTTGTACCTGTATCCTCCAGCATCTTCACAAGGTCTTTTGCTGTTGTTTTGGGATTGATATGCACTTTTCTCACCAAAGTACGTTCATCTCTAGGAGACAGAACGCGTCTCCTTCCTGAGTGGTATGACGGCTGCGTGGTCCTATGGTGTTTATACTTGCCTACTATTGTTTGTACAGATGAACGTGGTACCTTCAGGCGTTTGGAAATTGCTCCCAAGGATGAACCAGACTTGTGGAGGTCGACAATTATTTTTCTGGGGTCTTTTAATTTTCTCATGATGTCAAGCAAAGAGGCACTGAGTTTGAAGGTAGGCCTTGAAATGCATCCACAGGTACACCTCCAAATGACTCAAATTATGTCAATTAGCCTATCAGAAGCTTCTAAAGCCATGACATAATTTTCTGGAATTTTCCGAGCTGTTTAAAGGCACAGTCAACTTAGTGTATGTAAACTTCTGACCCACTGCAATTGTGATACAGTGAATTATAAGTGAAATCATCTGTATGTTAACAATTGTTGGAAAAATGAACTGTGTCATGCATAAAGTAGATGTCCTAACCAACTTGCAAGAACTACAATTTGTTAACAAGAAATTTGTGGAGTGGTTGAAAAACGAGTTTTAATGACTCCAACCTAAGTGTATGTAAAATTCTGACTTCAACTGCATGTTTGATATGCTTCAGTTTGCCTCCATATGACTGGTTTTACATGTCTCTAGAAATTATAAGGTAAAATATATCTAAAACAATTTGTATTTGTATTTATTATGGATCCACATTACAGTACTCTTCCTGGGGTCCACTGACATAAGACAGTTAAAAGCAGTTTAAAATACTACATGACATTACATTTCATAACAACTTACCCAACACATTCAGTGTGTTCCCTCAGGCCACCACTCTACCACCACATATTTACAATACAACATCCATGTGTATGCGTGTGTAGATTGTGTGTCTTATCATGTGTATGTGTGTTTGGGCCTGTGTGTGTCTCTTCATAGTCCCCGCTGTTCCATGAGGTGTATTTTTATCTGTTTTTTAAATCTAATTTTACTGCTTATATCAGTTACCTGATGTGGAACAGAGTTCCATGTAGCCATGACTCTCTATGTAGTGTGTGCGCCTCCCATAGTCTGTTCTTGACTTGGGGATTGTGAAGGACCTTTGGGGCATGTTTTGTGGGGTATGCATGTGTGTCCGAGCTGTGACAGTCATGAAGAGGGCACGACAAAACATTTTCCCCCTCAGGAGGCTGAAAAGATTTGGCATGGGTCCCCAGATCCTCAAAATGTTCTACAGCTGCACCATCGAGAGCATCCTGACCGGTTGCATCACTTCCTGGTATGGCAACTAGTCGGCATCTGACCGTAAGGTGCTACAGAGGGTAGTGCCATTCAGGACCTATATAATAGGTCAAATTGTCAGAGACTCCAGTCACCCAAGTCATAAACTGTTTTCTCTGCTACGGCATGGCAGGCGGTACCGGAGCGCCAGGTCTAGGACCAAAAGGCTCCTTAACAGCTTCTCCCCCCAAGCCATAAGACTGCTGAACAACTAATCAAATGGCCACCGGACTATTACATTAACACTGCTGCTACTCGCTGTTTATTATCTATCTACATGTACAAATTACCTCAAGTAACCTGTACCCCCGCACACTGGCTCGGTACCGGTACCCCCTGTATATAGCCTCGTTATTGTTATGTTATTGTGTTACTTTTATTTATTATTTTAGTTTATTTGGAAAATATTTCCTTAACTCTTCTTGAACTGCACTGTTGGTTAATGGATTGTAAGTAAGCATTTCACGGTAAGGTCTACCTTTGTATTCGGCGCATGTGACAAATAAAGTTTGATTTCATTTGATTTGTGTGCACGTAGTTTAAACACCTTGGTGCATTCAGCATGTCAACACTTCTTACAAAAACAAGTAATGATGAAGTTAATCTTTCCTCCACTTTGAACCATGAGAGATTTACATGCATATTATTAATGTTAGCTCTCTGTGTAATTTAAGGACCAGATGAGCTGCCCTGTTCTGAGTCAATTGTAATTTTCCGAGGTCCCTCTATGTGACACCTGACCACAGGACTGAACAGTAGTCCAGGTGCGACAAAACTAGAGCCTGTAGGACCTGCCTTGTTGATTGTGTTGTTAAAAAGACAGAGCATCACTTTATTATGAACCAAATTCTCCCCATCTTAGCTACTGTTGTATTAACATGTTTTGACCATGACAGTTTACAATCCAGGGTTACTCCAAGCAGTTTAGTCACCTCAACTTGCTCAATTTCCACATAATTTATTACAAGATTTTGTTGAGGTTAATGGCTTAGTGAGTAATTTGTCCCAAATACAATGCTTTTAGCTTTTGAAATATTTAGGACCAACTTATTCCTTGCCACCCATTCTGAAACTAGCTACAGCTCTTTGTTAAATGTTGCAGGGATTTCACTCGCTGTAGTAGCTGTAGTAGTGCATAGTGTTGAGTCTTCCACATACATAGACACACTGGCTTTACTCAAGGCCAGTGAAATGACCTTAGTAAAGATTGAAAAAAAGTAAGGGGCCTAGACAGCTACCCTGGGGAATTCCTGATTCTACCTGGATTATGTTGGAGAGGCTTCCATTAAAGAACCCCCTCTGTGTTCTGTTAGACAGGTGACTCTTTATCCACAATATAGCAGGGGGTGTAAAGCCATAACATACAGTTCATTTGGAAAGTATTCAGACCCCTTCCATTTTTGTCCACATTTTGTTACTTTATAGCCTTATTTTAAAATGTATTAAATATTTTTTTTTCTCATCAATCTACACACAATACCGCATAATGACAAAGTGGAAATCGTTTTTTAGAAATATTTGCAAGTGCATTAAACAGAAAAAATAGAAAAAACTTTTTTTATATAAGCATTCAGACGCTTTACTATGAGACTCTAAATTGAGCTCAAGTGCATTCTGTTTCCATTGATCATCCTTGAGTTGTTTCTACAAGTTGTATGGAGTCCACCTGTGGTAAATTCAATCGATTGGACATGATTTGAAAGGTACACACCTGTCTATTTAAGGTCCCCCAGTTGACAGTGCATGTCAGAGCAGAAACCAAGGTGTGAGGTTGAAGGAATTGTCCCTAGAGCTCAGAGACAGGATTGTCAAGGCACAGATCTGGGGAAGATCTGGGGAATGTCTGCAGCATTGAAGGTCCCGAAGAACACAGAGGCCTCCATCATTCTTAAATGGAAGAAGTTTGGAACCACCAAGACTCTTCCTAGAGTTGGCCGCCCGGCCAAACTGAGAAATCGGGGGAGAAGGGCCTTGGTCAGGGAGGTGACCAAGAACCAAATGATCACTGACAGAGTTCCAGAGTTTCTCTGTGGAGATGGGAGAAACTTCCAGAAGGACAAACATCTCTGCAGCACTCCACCAATCAGGCCTTTATGGTGCAGTGGCCAGACGGAAGCCACTCCTCAGTAAAAGGCACATGACAGCCCGCTTGGAGTTAACTTCCGGCACCGACAGAGATGGCCGCCTTGCTTCGCGTTCCTAGGAAACTATGCAGTATTTTGTTTTTTTACGTGTTATTTCTTACATTGGTACCCCAGGTAATCTTAGGTTTCATTACATACAGTCGGGAGGAACTACTGAATATAAGAGCAACGTCAACTCACCATCATTACGACCAGGAATACGACTTTCCCGAAGCGGATCCTGTGTTTTGCGTACCACCCAGGACAATGGATCGGATCCCAGCCGGCGAACCTAAACAACGTCGCCGTAAAAGTGGCAAGGTTCCGATGTGCCCGTCAGGCTCCGGAGACGGGCACATCGCGCACCACTCCCTAGCATACTACTCGCCAATGTCCAGTCTCTTGACAACAAGGTTGATGAAATCTGAGCAAGGGTAGCATTCCAGAGAGACATCAGAGACTGTAACATTCTTTGCTTCACGGAAACATGGCTCACTCGAGACACGCTATCGGAGTCGGTGCAGCCAGCTGGTTTCTTCATGCATCGCACCGACAGAAACAAGCATCTTTCTGGTAAGAAGAGGGGCGGGGGGGGGGGGGGGGGGGGTATGCCTTATGATTAACGAGACGTGGTGTGATCGAAACAACATACAGGAACTCGACCGCATTATCTACCAAGAGAATTCTCTTCGATTATAATCACAGCCGTATATATTCCCCCCCAAGCAGACACATCGATGGCCCTGAACGAACTTTATTTGACTCTATCTAAACTGGAAACCACATATCCTGAGGCTGCATTCATTGTAGCTGGGGATTTTAACAAGGCTAATCTGAAAAACATTAGGTGTAGGGTGTAGCCTTAAAACATTCCCAAACCAGAAACCGTGGATTAATGGCAGAATTCGCGCAAAACTTAAAGCGCTATCCACTGCTTTAAACCAGGGCAAGGTGACCGGAAACATGACCGAATACAAACAGTGTAGCTATTCCCTCCGCAAGGCAATCAAACAAGCTAAGCTTCAGTATAGACACAAAGTAGAGTTGCAATTCAATGGCTCAGACACAAGAGGTATGTGGCAGGGTCTACAGTCAATCACAGATTACAAAAAGAAAACCAGCACCGTCGCGGACCAGGATGTCTTGCTCCCAGACAGACTAAATAACATATTTTCTCGCTTTGAGGACAATACAGTGCCACTGACACGGCCCGCTACCAAAACCTGCGGACTCTCCTTCACTGCAGCCGACGTGAGTAAAACATTTAAACGTGTTAACCCTCGCAAGGCTGTAGGCCCAGACGGCATCCCCAGCCACGTCCTCACAGCATGCGCAGACCAGCTGACTGGTGTGTTTACGGACATATTCAATCAAACCTTATCCCAGTCTGCAAGAGGGCCACCATTGTTCCTGTTCTCAAGAAAGCTAAGGTAACTGAGCTAAACGACTACCGCCCTGTGCAACTGGGTACTGGACTTCCTGATGGGTCGCCTCCAGGTGGTGAGGGTAGGTAACAACATCTCCACAAAGCTGATCCTCAACACTGGGGCCCCACAAGGGTGCGTTCTGAGCCCTCTCCTCTACTCCCTGTTCACCCACGACTGCGTGGCCATGCACGCCTCCAACTCAATCATCAAGTTTGCGGACGACACTACAGTGGTAGGCTTAATTACCAACAACGACGAGACGGCCTACAGGGAAGAGGTGAGGGCCCTCGGAGTGTGGTGTCAGGAAAATAACCTCACACTCAACGTCAACAAAACAAAGGAGATGATCGTGGACTTCAGGAAACAGCAGAGGGAGCACCCCCCTATCCACATCGACGGGACAGTAGTGGAGTGTGTAATAGGTTTTAAGTTCCTCGGCGTACACATCACGGACAAACTGAATTGGTCCACCCACACAGACAGCGTTGTGAAGAAGGCGCAGCAGCGCCTCTTCAACCTCAGGAGGCTGAAGAAATTCAGCTTGTCACCAAAAGCACTCACAAACTTTTACAGATGCACAATCGAGAGCATCATGTCGGGCTGTATCACCGCCCGGTACGGCAACTGCTCCTTCCACAACCGTAAGGCTCTCCAGAGGGTAGTGAGGTCTGCACAACGCATCACCGGGGGCAAACTACCTGCCCTCCAGGACACCTACACCACCCAATGTCACAGGAAGGCCATAAAGATCATCAAGGATAACAACCACCCGAGTCACTGCCTGTTCACCCCGCTATCATCCAGAAGGCGAGGTCAGTACAGGTGCATCAAAGCTGGGACCGAGAGACTGAAAAACAGCTTCTGTCTCAAGGCCATCAGACTGTTAAACAGCCACCACTAACATTGAGTGGCTGCTGCCAACATACTGTCTCAACTCCAGCTCACTTTAATAATGGAGATTGGCCTCCCGGGTGGCGCAGTGGTTAAGGGCGCTGTACTGTAGCGCCAGCTGTGCCATCAGAGTCCCTGGGTTCGTGCCCAGGCTCTGTCGTAACCGGCCGCGACCGGGAGGTCCGTGGGGCGACGCACAATTGGCCTAGCGTCGTCCGGGTTAGGGAGGGATTGGTCGGTAGGGATCTCCTTGTCTCATCGCGCACCAGTGACTCCTGTGGCGGGCCGGGCGCAGTGCGCGCTAGCCAAGGTTGCCGGGGGCACGGTGTAGCCTCCGACACATTGGTGCGGCTGGCTTCCGGGTTGGATGTGCACTGTGTTAAGAAGCAGTACGGCTGGTTGGGTTGTGTATCGGAGGACGCATGACATTCAGCCTTCGTCTCTCCCGAGCCCGTACGGGAGTTGTAGCAATGAGACAAGATAGTAGCTACTACAACAATTGGATACCACGAAATTGGAGGAAAAAAAGGGGTAAAAATTTTAAAAAAAATACAAAAAAAATTATGGAAATTTATGGAAATTGATGTAAAAAAAGTATCACTAGCCACTTTAAACAATGTCATAATATTTACATACCCTACATTACTCATCTCATATGTATATGTATATACTCTATACCAAAATTTGATTTGATTTGAAATGGAACCTAAAGGACTCTCAGACCATGAGAAACAAGTTTCTCTGGTCTGATGAAATCAAGATTGAACTCTGGCCTGAATGCCAAGAGTCATGTCTGGAGGAAACCAGGCACCATCCCTACGGTGAAGCATGGTGTGGCAGAATCATAATGTGAGGATGTTTTTCAGCGGCAGAGACTGGGAGACTAGTAAGGATCGAGGGAAAGATGAACGGAGCAAAGTACAGAGATATCCTTGATGAAAACCTGATCCAGAGTGCTCAGGACCTCAGACTGTGGTGAAGGTTCACCTTCCAACAGGACAATAACCCTAAGCACCTAGCCAAGAAAACGCAAGAATGGTTTCGGGAAAAGTCTCTGAATGTCCTTGAGTGGCCCAGCCAGAGTAGACTTGAACCCGATTGAACATCTCTGGAGAGACCTGAAAATAGCTGTGCAGCAACGCTCCCCATCCAACCTGACAGCTTGAGAGGATCTGCAGAGAAGAATGAGAGAAACTCCCAAATACAGGTGTGCCAAGCTTGTAGCGTCATACCCAAGAAGACTCAAGGCTGTAATCGCTGTTAAAGGTGCTTCAACAAAGTACTGAGTAAATGGTCTGAATACTTATGTAAATGTGATATTTCAATTTAGCTAAAATGTATAAAAACCTGTTTTTGCTTTGTCATTATGGGGTATTGTTATAAACAGATCTAATTAGCACATCCAGTGTTAATTTGATGAATTGTAATTACTTCGCTACTATGGCCTATTTATTGCCTTACCTCCTCGCGCCATTTGCACAGACTGTATATAGACACTGTTTTTTTTCCTATTGTGTTATTGACTGTATGCTTGTTTATTCCATGTAACATGCGTTGTTGTTTGTGTCGCACTGCCTTGCTTTATCTTGGCCAGGTCGCAGTTGTAAATGAGAACTTGTCTGGATTAATAAAGGATGAAATAAAATAAAAAAATGTTATGTAGTGGTTTCTTTGAAGCAATTCGACCATGAACGCCTGATTCACACAGTCTCCTCTGAACAGTTGATGTTGAAATGTGTCTGTTACTTGAACTCTGTGAAGCATTTATTTGTGCTGCAATTTCTGAGGTTGGTAACTCTAATGAACATATCCTCTGCAGCAGAGGTAACACTGGGTCTTCCTTTCCTGTGGCGGTCCTTATGAGAGCCAGTTTCATCATAGTACTTGATGGTTTTTGCGATTGCACTTGAAGAAACTTTCAAAGTTCTTTACATTTTCGGCATTGACTGACCTTTTGGTCTTAAAGTATTGATGGACAGTAATTTCTCTTTGCTTATTTGAGCTGTCTTCTGTATACCAACCCTACCTTGACACAACACAAATGATTGGCTCAAATGCACTAAGAAGGAAAGAAATTCCACAAATTAACTTTTAACAAGGCACACCTGTTAATTGAAATGTATTCCAGGTGACTACCTCATGAAGCTGCCAAGAGTGTGCAAAGCTGTCATCAAGGCAAAGGGTGGCTTTTTTGAGGAATCTGAAATATATTTGGATTTAACACTTTTTTGGTTACTACATAATTCCATAGGTGTTATTTCATAGTTTTGATGTCTTCACTATTATTCCACAATGTAGAAAATAGTACAAATAAAGAAAAACCCTTGAATAATTAAGTGTGTCCAAACTTTTGACTGGTACTCTATACTTGGATCTATAGTGTTAGTGTTTGTTGCTGGTATGTCATGCCTAAGTTTACTAATCTAGCCAATGAAAGAATCATTAAAGTGGTTGGCAATATCAGTGGGTTTTGGGATGAATGAGCCATCTGATTCAATGAATTATGGAGCTGAGTTTGCCTTTTTTCCCAAAATCAAAAGTGATCCAAAGCTTTTTACTATCATTCTTTATGTAATTTATCTTTGTTTCATAGTGTAGTTTCTTCTTCTTTTTGTTACGTTTAGTCACATGATTTCTCAATTTGCAGTATGTTTGCCAATCGGTTTTACAGCCAGATTTATTTGCCATTCCTTTTGCCTCATCCCTCTCAACTATATAATTTTTAAATTCCTCATCAATCCACAGGGATTTAACAGTTTTTACTGTCATTTTCTTAATGGGTGCATACTTTTTAGTAACTGGGATAAGCAATTTCATAAATGTGTCAAGTGCAGCTTCCTCATTACACACCACAGACCAGCAAATATTATTTACATCATCAAGATATGAATCACCACAAAACTTATTGTATGACCTCTTAAACACTATTTTAGGCCCAGACTTTGGGACTTTGGTTTTCCTAGATATGGCTACTATATTGTGATCACTACACCCTATGGATCTGGATACTGCTTTAAAGCACATTTCTGCAGCATTAGTAAAGATATTAGTCAACCTACCAGGGTAGTTACGAATGGCACAGGAATGAAATCATCAACTGGTATTGATCACAACCTGAACCAGGTTGCAGGAACTAGTTACAGTTTGAAGCTTTCTCTTGAGTGGGCAGCCTGATGAAAGCCAGTCAATATTTAAATAACCTGGAAAATATACCTCTCTGTTGATATCACATACTGTACCTTATCAAGCATTTCACACATTATCCAGATACTGACTGTTAGCACTTGGTGGTCTATAGCAGCTTCCCACCAGAATGGGTTTCGGGTGAGGCAGATGAACCTGTAGCTATATTACTTCAACAGTTTTAGCATGAGATGCTTTACATGAATGTGGATCTGAATATAAACAACAACACCTCCACCTTTGGCATTTCTGTCTTTTCAGTCGATGTTATAACCATGTCTACCACTGTATCATCAAAGGTATTATCTAAGTGAGTTTCAGAGATTGTCAGAATATGAATGTAATCTGTTACTAGCAAATTATTGATTTCATGAACCTTGTTTCTTAAGCTACATATGTTAACATGGGCTATTTTTTAGCACTTTTCTGGGGTGCTTGATTGTTTTCATTGCTTTACTGGGAAGCTTAGCAAAGTAGAAATGCTAATGTTATTTACGTTAGTGCAGGGTGAGCTGCACACAGTGGACTTCCTACTAGGGCACACCGCCTCAGTGCTAATAGTATAACTCTGGTTCAAGGGCACATGGTTACTGTATACAATAGCTGTAGGATCAGCAGAGGCATTCAGGGCAGTAAGAGGGACATACATTAGGTTACTTACATTGTGTCTTCCAATGCCACTGGGATAATGTACATTTGCTGAAGCATTATGACAACTCAGTGACACAATGGGATTAACTGAGCAGGACTTCGATCATTGATACATCATTGTCTCATGCAGCTTTATAATGCTGTGAAAGGTTCCAGGAACCCAAATGATTTGGGTGGATCCCATCCTCCTTATAAAACAAGCTTTTTCCCCCAGAAGGTTTCAGAATTGTCAATCAATTCTATTCCCACAGAGGTGCACTAGTCTCGTAGACAGTTATGGAGAGCTAAAAGTCAGCTGAACCGTTCAATGCCACCATTTAGGGAGGGCAGAGGGCCAGATATTATCGGGCGTTTGTTGGTGTCAAGTAGTGAACAAATTTGTTCTTTAAAATCCATCTTCAACTGTTCTGAGCTGCCCTTCATAATGTCATTGAATCCCATATGAACTATGATACTCAATTTCCTGATGGTTGTTTAAAATGTTTGGGAGCAGCTTATTGATGTCCTTAACTCGTGCTCCTGGGTAAGCACAATGTTTTTGCTCCATGAACTGATACATTTCTCACCATTGAATTGCACTGCATCACAGAGCTAGCTGTGCCACTAGAGATCCTGGTTCGAGTCCAGGCTCTGTCACAACCGGGAGACCCATGGGGCGATGCTCAATTGGCCCAGAGGACTCCGGCTTAGGTGAGGGCTTGGCCAGCAGGGATGTTCTTGTCCCATCGTGAACTAGTGACTCCTGTGGTGGGCCAGGTGCAATGGACGCTGACACGGTCACCAGGTGTACAGTGTTTCCTCTGACACATTGGCGCGGCTGGCTTCTGGGTTAAGGAAGCAGTGCGGCTTGGCTGGGTTGTTTCAAAGAACGCACAGCTCTCGACCTTCGCCTCTCCCGAGTCCGTACAGGAGTTGCAACGATGGGACAAGACTAGCTACCAGGAGTAGGTTGAACCTTGGTCTGCCTGTCCAGGTTAGGGGTAGGCAGTCATTAAGAATTTGTTCTTAACTGACTTGCCTGGTTAAATAAAAACGTTAAAAGTCTGGAAAACCAGGCCATACTTAAGCTACAGTATGAATTTACTATTATGTGGAATGGAGTCCTGTCAATGATATGCACAACAAGAAGCTTAGATAATACATCGTAATTAAAAAAAGAAAAGCATGATCAGTCAGAATTTATTCCCATTTGGCAGATTTATTGATACATTCTTTATACCATTATAGGATCATAATAGTTAATTGATCAAAATCCCTATAAGCATCAATGATGAGAAATTCACATGCAAAGATGGATAGGTGGCTTAGGTAATCAAATAGGAAGTAGTATAATCAGAATTCAATACAGAATTTTGGAAATTGAGTCAACTCAGACAATACAATAAGACAAGACATTTGGTATCGAGCAAACATTCTCCATCATTCTTCGGAGGTAGATTCCCAGTTTCTGCCTTCCCAACATGTTATCAGCACAAAACAATGACAGCGAATGTGCTGGAATTCCAACAACATGAAATAAGGGACATTCGGTGCAATCCATCTCCTGACAATCCGCTCGGTGTGACTTACCAATTGTTGGGGACCCATGGTCCACTAACACTCCTACACATACGTGAGTAAGACCACCGTATACAACACAAATAAAACATACTTGGAAACATCATTGGAAAGATTGTGGCGGCATATGCCACGTGTCAGGGATTTTAAAAACCATTGTAGATGTGCACAATCTTAGGAGTGCTGGATCGCCCTTCACTACACCAGTAGTGCGTCAGTGGGATTTGTCCACAATGTGAGTGCTGGTGTGTGTGTGGTCACTTCAGTGTGACTTCACAACGAGGTAGCGCTGCCATCTCTCAGCGTAGTCAGGAACACGGTTCTTGATTTACACTACGTCCCAAATGTCACCCTATTCCCTTTGTAGTGCACTACTTATGACCAGGGCCCATAAGGATCTAGTCATAAGTAGTGCACTACATGGGAACAGGGTGATGTTTGGGGCACAAACTGTATTGCAGGCTTGTTTGAGCTGGTGCCTGGTGCCTGGCGGTTGGCAATGGTTTCTGGCTGAACAATGGTTCACCAACCAAACTACGCAAAGAAAATAAAAAGACCTTGGCACCTCTCCATTGCTCGACTGATAAACTGATAAACAAGTCTACCAAACCATTAACCTTTTGCCCCCCCCCCCCCCAGTATTAAGAGAGCACCTGTCAATCACACTTACAACACGGGTACATATGCAGAAAGCAAGCCATCAAAAAATACATTTTAAAAAAGAAGAAGAAAACTACAATAATGAAATCAATGGAGGACCTGCATTGACGTGGCTGTATATGTCAGAAAACCCTGCCGTCCATCAATAGTTCTTGAAATGATATATTAGAAAACCCTGTCGTCCATCAACAGGTAATAAACTGCGGAGACTTTAATGTATTGGGGTGAGCTGAGCCCAAATCAACTCTTTCATTAGGAAAGCTGGTGAAATGATGGGTTTAAATGGAGTAACTGGCCAATTGGGGATCCTAACTAACTCGAGCCATTCAAAATGGCAACATCGAGACTAATTCCCTTTCACACTAAACCGATCATAGTGGCTGGAACCGTGCTTGAAAGGACAGTACGAAAGGCTTTTTTTTAGTTATTATTTATTTTATATATTTTATTTTATTATTATATATTTTTTTTACCCCTTTTTCTCCCCAACTTCGTGGTATCCAATTGTTGTAGTAGCTACTATCTTGTCTCATCACTACAACTCCCGTACAGGCTCGGGAGAGACGAAGGTTGAAAGTCATGCGTCCTCCGATACACAACCCAACCACTGCTTAACACAGCGCCATCCAACCCGGAAGCCAGCCGCACCAATGTGTCGGAGGAAACACCGTGCACCTGGCAACCTTGGTTAGCGTGCACTGCGCCCAGCCCGCCACAGGAGGCGCTGGTGCGCGATGAGACAAGGATTTCCCTACCGGACAAACCCTCCCTAATCCGGGCGACGCTAGGCCAATTGTGCGTCGCCCCACGGACCTCCCGGTCGCGGCCGGTTACGAAGGAGCCTGGGCGCGAACCCAGAGTCTCTGGTGGCACAGCTGGCGCTGCAGTACAGCGCCATTAACCACTGCGCCACCCGGGAGGCCCTGAAAGGCTATTTTTAAGCAAAACGGCACAACGGGGGTGTGGTATATGGCCAATATACCACAGCTAAGGGGTGTTCTTAGGCACAACGCAAAGCAGAGCCCATATACCACAAACCCCCGAGGTGCTTTATTGCTATTATAAACTGGTAATCAAAGTAATTAGAGGAGTAAAAATAAATGTTTTGTCATACCCGTGGCTGTCAGCCAATCAGCATTCATGCCTCGAACCACCCAGTTTATAAAACACTGTATGCAACAAGCTGTCATCTTAACAAGTATTGTCCAAGACACTTGGCCCAGCTTTTGTGGTAAAATACAAAAAAAGGTAAATTTTACAAGGGTCAATCAAATCGCAAGTTTTAGACAACTCAGCTTTTAAAGGCAACGTTCCCGCTGTTCGCGGAGATCGCATTCATGGTAAACACTGCATGTTGGCTCAAACAGAAATTGCCTTTAAAAGCCACCAGGGCCTATATGGTGCTGATCTGAGATCAAGTCTTCCCTGTCCATATAATCCTCTTCATTATGATCCAAAAGACAAAACTGATCCTAGATCAGCAGAAGTCCTACTCTGAGACACTTTGTGATGACCCAGAGGTAAAAAAAAAGAAGATACAAAACTCTATGGTATTGCTGCCGATGGTAGTAATAATTATTTTTACTCTATAACCACTCAGTTGTAGAGTAAAAAAGGCCACCGTTTAATGACTGACCACAATACTATTAGAGTACGGGCATATTCATTAGTGCACACCGTAGAAAAACGTTTTGCAACAAAAACGAGTTTCTTATTGGTTCAGGTAGTCCAGCACCGTTTAGTGACTGACCACAATACTATTAGAGTACGGTCATATTCATTAGTGCACACCGTAGAAAAACGTTTTGCAACAAAAACGAGTTTCTTATTGGTTCAGGTAGTCCCGCACCGTTTAGTGACTGACCACAATACTATTAGAGTACGGTCATATTCATTAGTGCACACCGTAGAAAAACGTTTTGCAACAAAAACGAGTTTCTTATTGGTTCAGGGAGTCCCGCATCGGTTAGTGTCTAGTGAATATGATTCCGTCGTCTTTTTCACCTGTATTTGATGGATCAAGGTCAAGAACATTATCATTTTATTTGCATAATAAAAAAAATAAAATACCTTACATAATGTGTACCAGTGGGGGCTGCTGAGGGGAGGATGGCTCATATTGTCTGGAATGGAGCTAAATGGAACAGCATCAAAAATTCAGTTTGATGTATTTGAAAACATTCCACTGATTCAGCGTTAGCCATTACCACTAGCCCGTCCTCCCCAACTAAGGTGCCACCAACCTCCTGTGATGTGTACATGTGTCCTACACATGGCAGTGTCTGCCAGGGCAGATAATGCATAATGTTGCATACCGTTGTATGTGTGTATAATAGGGTTTCCAAACTAGGGGATTTAAAAATGGGAGTCACGATCGATAATTGGTGATTGGTTCATAGAACCTGGGTTAAAATCAGTTTTCTTCCAAGGTTCTTTTCTACACAGAAGATCATACATTATTGCCTGACGATCTTCTGCATTTCCTAATACATTTCAGTCAATTCAAACCATATGGTTTTCAGATTAAAATACAGTCAAAAATACTGTCAGACTGATTTGTAAGACTGTCATTGACCAAATAAAAAAAGTTAACATTGTCCATTGATTATATATATATATAAAAAAAAATAAATGGTGGCTCGTAATTTTAATAAAAAAATAAAAAAAATTGAAATGAGGTTGAGGGTACAAAAAAAGTTTGGGAATCCCCGGTGAAGAATCTTCATTTGACCAGAGCCAACAGTCTGTTGCACTTTAACTCTACCTACCTGTACAGATTACCTTGACTAACCGGTGCCCCTGCACATTGACTCTGTAACGGTACCCCCTGTATATAGCCTTGCGACTGTTATTTTTACTGCTGATCTTTTATTATTTGTTACTTTTATTTCTTATTGTTTTACTTAGCTATTTTTTTTTTAAACGTATTTTTCTTCAAACTGGATTGTTGGTTAAGGGCTTGTAAGTCAGCATTTCACTGTTGTATTCAGCACATGACAAATAACATTTGATTTGTGCTGCTCTGCCCTTCGCATTACATTAACTAACAAATGATCATTCTTTAAAAAAATTATTATAATAATTCAGTAAACCAAAGATCAATAATTGACGCAAGGGAGTGGATTGATTAAAAGTCCATACAAAAGACAAATCTGCGAAGAGACAAAGAACAAAAAAAAAGGTTGTTTCCTTGCATTGAAAAAAAGCTTACACATGCCTAAGTGTGTGTAAACTAGTGTCATTCAAGCTATATACAGTATGAAGGATTTCCCTTGGTCAGCTCTATTGGTCAGTGAAGTGCTGATTTCTGGGCTCTGATTCAGCCCATCCATATTATGTGGAGATTGGTTGATGTGGAGACTGTGTCGTCTCTTGATTGGCTGCTTTGGTTTGTACACAGCACTGCAGCGACAGAAGCTCCTATTGCCCTTCGACCTCAGAGATCAACATGGAATGTGAATTATGACGACGTCTCCGTATTACTTTTCCTACCTGCAAAACAGACAGACAAAAATAACTTCAGTATGTCAAGAAGTACTTTCTAATTAAGATGACATTGACCTGATACAGTTATGCTGTTTAGGTAGTAAGTCACAAGCTTGGCATGTTTGATGACAGATTAACATGTGGTTACCTGACTATACAACTTGTGACCAACCACGACCAAATTGAACAGGGTTTGATTTGCTCCAGACCAGTTGAGAGGATCCACCACACTTTGGTGCGTCGGTGTCACTTTATAGCTCTACTTAATTATAAGGTTTCAGCTGCTGTGGACTTATATGGTTCATATACTGCACCAATCACCTAGCTGTCAAATATTACCATGGCTATAGTGGACATTCAAGTCAGTAGAAAGGGCATTTTAATGACGTTATGTTGAGGTCAGAAGACCTCTTTTACAAGGGAGACCTGCGTGTATTATGCACATATAAAAGTGGTGTCATCAGGCCCACTCTTACGGACCAATAGAGGTACATTCTAAATTTCAAGAAGAGTGCCAGTCCACATGAACATAACCTCAACGGTTTCATTATTTATTTCAGCCAAGTGGCTCATTTATATTTGAATGAATCCTTATTTTACAAAGGCAAGTTGACTGAGAACAATGACTTGGGGAGGAGCAGCAGCAGAGAGGAGATGGAACTAATCTGTTTAACGACAGATCCTCTACCAACGCTCCAATGGAGTGACATTCAGCAAACAAAGTGGGCCTTTAGACCGATAACCACAGAGACGTGTTCATTGGGGAACACCGCTACAAAACATATTGCAACCAAAAACGAGGGGTTTCTTAACAGACAACTAAAAAAAGGGTAGTTGCCTCCCTGTTTCAGGAAGTTGTCTTCAGTTTGGTGCCTAATGAACAGGACCCAGGGCTTAGTACAGCTGCTGTATCAGATAGGCTTGAGGCGGGTCTTACACGTCCAGAGAAGAGTGATGTTGTGCAGGGAGCCACCGGAGGAGAAGAAGGCCCAGACGGCCATCAGCAGCATGATGGCGTAGACCGGGAGAATGCTGCCCACGTAGAACGGGTTCAACAGAGACTGGCACCGAGAGAGAGAGAGAGAGATACCATGAGAGACTGAAAACCAGATTCAAGAAAAATCAGGGCTGTGTTCACTAACGGCACCGCGTAGCAAAACATTTTGCAATGGAAAATGAAAACAAATTCGTAATTGAGAGTTCACTCGGTTTAAAAAAAAACATTTATCCTCTACTGAACATGAACGATTATTAGCTAAACACCAAATGCATGTCTACTACGAACAGAGACTTCAAACATATTCTGGGAAATTATTCATAAAAGCAATACAAATATACTGCTTTTTTATTTTAATGAATGCAGATGCCACTCAGGATGATAAAACAGAGAATCATAAGTCACAATTTATTCAGAAGTTATTCATTAACCATTTTTCTGTCTTTGACAAAAAAAAAAAAAAAAGTATCCTAAGCATGACATGAGAACACTTTTGATTGGAGCCCCAGACCACACTCATCACATTGGTAGTAGTAGCAGCATTAATATAATGAGCTCTGTAACCCTTGGTAAACGAGAGCCTTCGGTGCCTGCAGTAGAATCAGTGTAGGGTGAAGTTGCCCCTAGGACACTGATCTTCAGGATTTCCCCCCACTAATGGTTAAGGTTAGGATTGGGGGAGGGGAAGCGCATCCTAAAACTTCCCCCTGAATGAGTACAATCCCTTATAGAGGGAGAACAGAACATTCCTGTGCAGTGTTCTAGAAAGATGTCCAGGCTCAGGTTCTCTGGTCACGCCCCCCCCCCCCCCCCAATCGCCCAACACACAGTGTCTACGTTCCAAATGGCACGCTGTTCCCCACCTATATAGTATACTACTTTTCATCAGGGCCCCTTTGTAAAAAGTAGTGCACTATATAGGGAATAGGGTGTCATTTGAAACGCTACAAAATCATTAGCATGTATATAATGAATGACTATATTTCTGTGACATCGTGGTCTGAATAGAGTGCTGTTTTTTTTTGTGAGACTGGAGGAGATTGTTCATCTACAACATGGCCCTCTAAAATGGTGTGTCAATCTCTAGAAAAATGAATTGCCAGTCTCATTTATGCACGACTTATCATATAAAAGATTTAATACAAACATAATTAGGATTTATGAGGAATCGATTCAACAAATTCTGAAATTAATAAGACAAACTTTAACTTATTCAGTCTTTAGCTGGATTTTTTTTGTCAAATTGCTTCAAAAATGGACAATACAGTCAGGTATAGAGTTGTTAAACACAAGCTAACAACCCCCTCCTGTGACTGATTCATGCTAGTGCAACTCATGATGGCATGGGTGACAGACAGGTTGGTTGACAACGTCACGATTCTGAGCGGTCAGACAGCTAGCAATAACGACAAGCTACCGCAACGTGGGGAATCGTAGGTGACTCGTTTCAGCTAGTTGTATCTCGCTATTGATACCCATGTCTTGTTTTGATGTGTTTTGACTGATTTCATGTGAAATGCTAATATGGCTAAAATTAGCCAGCTAGCTAACCAACAACTGTAACAATTTTTTTGAGAGAACAAGTGCAAATGCATTTATGTTTGGAGACAAAATATAATTTACATGTTGTCAACAATCTAAGCCAACCGTTGCGCACGTGTTGTTTTCTTTCGCTAAACAACCAACCCTGTGTGTGTGTCTACACTCACCAGGCTGAAGACCATCAGGTGGACACAGAGCACCACAGCGATCACCCACCATCTCTTCCTCTCACAGCCCTCAAAGAACACCACCCCCCAGAAGGTGTGGAGCATCGTCAGCGCCAGGGTCATCAGGGCTACAGGGGGGCAAAGGTCAAAGAGGTCATCAGTCACAGAAGTGGCGCACTTAATTTGTTTTGTTGCTAGTGCACAAAGTGTGTACTCAAGTCCTTTTACATTTTTTTCTCATAAGTCCTGTGCTAAAGAAGTTAAGTGTGCAAAAGCCATTCTATACTTGTCTATTCATGACAAGCACACAATGATTGCAAAGTAATACAAGGCTCGGGTGTAGACAGTATACAACAAGTAGAGATTATGAGGAACTTCCACAGGAATATAAAGGCTGCCAGACAGACCAGTGAACGTGCAGACAGTAGTGGCAAGTCAAATTAAAGGACTTAAGTACTTTTTCAAGCACTAATATTTATTTTCCAGGACTATCAATTTCTAATAGTTCCTATTATGCAATTGTTTCTAGTCACCACCAGATGGCAGTAACACAACCTCATGAAAAAAAAAGGTAACCTTGTAAGTTCTACTTAATAATACGTGTTTCACTATATACATGAGTAGTAAGTCAGTACTGATGGTGTAATGATGAGCAGAGTTTTGGCTACCCAGACTATTTGCATTGCTGCACCCCCGCACCTACATGTTTCCTCAATTACCTCGACACCGGTGCCCTCGCACATTGACTCTGTACCAGTACCCCCTGTATTTTAAAAATATTTGTTACTTTTTTTAAACCTTTATTTAACTAGGCAAGTCAGTTAAGAACAAATTCTTATTTTCAATGACGGCCTAGGAACAGTGGGTTAACTCGGGGGTTTGAACTCGCAACCTTCCGGTTACTAGTCCAACGCTCTAACCACTAGGCTACCCTGCCACCCCAGTATATAGTCTCGCTATTGCTTTTTTCCAGCTGCTCTCTTATTTTTCTCTCTTACTTTTTTGAAGGTATTTTCTTAAAACTGCATTGTTGGTTAAGGGCTTGTAAAGTAAGCATTTCACTGTCTACACCTGTTGTATTCGGTGCATGTGACATAACATTTGATTTGCCTACTGGTAAAAACACTTATTTAAAAAAAAAAAAAATTCAGGCAGTCGGGAATTTACTACTTAAGAAAAAACATCTTGCTTCCGACTGGCAGCTTTAGTGGTGTCGCCGGACGGGAGAAGGGCGGGTGAGCTGTGTGAGGAAAAGTGGATGTGAATGTCCACCAGAATGGCAGGATTAAGGCTGCCGCTTGATAAAGCGCAGTATTGCGGGCACAGTGATGTAGCAGTAAAAATGGTAGGTTAACCAGACTGAACAAAAATATAAAAACACACCATGTTAAAGTGTTGGTCCCGTGTTTCATGAGCTGACAAATCCTCCCGAGAAACTTTCCATACGCACAAAAGGCAAGGTTGAATCTATATTTGCCTGGCATTTTAGCAGTCAGTGCCTAATCAGTCAGTTCTGTACCTGCCTGGCTGAGTGGCAGTCTGAGTGGAATGAGCATGCTTGCCTGACAAGCAGAATGCAAAACACGTGAGGAAATAAAACTCGGTAGAAATGAATTCGTACGACCAATACATTTTTTTTATATTACCATATTTGATCATTTTCTGTTCGCCTCACATTTTAATTCAAGTACTTTTCAAGTACCAACTTGAGAAAATTTCTGATTTATAAGTTATTCCAGTACTTTTTCAGAGTGCCAAATTCAAGTACTTTAAGCACCTTGTGCAAACCCTGACAGACAGACACATACCTGAGGTGATGAAGTAGTACTGGGAGTCTCCAAACATGCCCACTGTCCCTGGGCCCAGAGAGTCAGAGAGAGTGTTGATCATGGAGAAGGCTCCGCTCATGATGCCAAAGCCCAGTCCAGCCACTTTAGAGATAGACAAACAATCAACTGCTAGACCTACATAGTCAACATCACAGTCAATGACTAGACATGCAGCATATAATTAACATTATTTGAGTATTTTTTGTGACATTTTGATCAAGTTGTCAATGTGGAGCTTTTAGAGAGTTTCTTGTAGCATTAAATCTTATCAATAAATAGATTCTCAATGTTGATTACAAAAATAATTAAAATCATATCAAAAACCGATAATAATTTTATTTATTTTTATTTTTATTTTTTTATTTTACCTTTATTTTACTAGGCAAGTCAGTTAAGAACAAAATTCTTATTTTCAATGACGGCCTAGGAACAGTGGGTTAACTGCCTTGTTCAGGGGCAGAACGACAGATTTTGTACCTTGTCAGCTCTGGGATTTGAACTTGCAACCTTTCGGTTACAAGTCCAATGCTCTAACCACTAGGCTACCCTGCCGCCCTCACTACAGTGAGCTTCCACTTACATTTTACCTCTGCGGTGTGTTATTTAGACAAGCAGGTCTCAAGAGTGTTTGCACATCAACGGAGAATTATGCAGGGTTGGGTACATTTTATTGGTGCTAACAACACAAAGATCTGATTAAGAAAGAGACATTTGAAATCTTGCTCTGACTCACTTTATGCCTCAATGCCAAGGTACATGATCATAAATACTGACCTTTGCCATTCCCTTAGAAAGACTTGCCCTAGAAGTAACCATATTAGCTGTCCAGATCAAAAGAACCATACAGATAGATACACATGGGTGTATGAAATGACAAATACTTAATATTGAGGTTTAACTTCTTTGGGGTAGGGGGCAGTATTGGGTAGCTTGGATGAAAAACGTGCCCAAATTAAGTTGCCAGCTACTCAGCCGTAAAAGCTAGAATATGTATATAATTAGTAGATTTGGATAGAAAACACTGAAGTTTCTAAAACTGTTTGAATGATGTCTGTGAGTATAACAGAACTCATATGGCAGGCAAAAACCTTGAGAAAAAATACAACCAGGAAGTGGGAAATCTGAGGTTTGTAGTTTTTCAACTCAGCCCCCATTGAAGATAGTGGGATATTAGTGATGTTTCACTTCCCAAGGCTTCCATTAGATTGTCAACAGTATTTAGAACCCGTTTTGAGGATTCTACTCTAAAGGAGGGGCTCATAAGAGCTCATTGAGTGAGTGGTCTTGCAGAGTGCCACAGCCTAGGTCTGGCGCGCTCACGTGAAAGGTAGCTACGTTCTACTTCATTTGTACAAAGGAATTGTCCGGTTGGAACATTAATGAAGTTTTATGTTAAAAACATCCTAAAGATTGATTCCATACTTAGTTTGGCATGTTTCTACGGGCTGTAACAGAACTTTTTGAACTTTTCGTACGACGTTTGGCGCGACCTGAACGCGCTTTTGGATTTGTTTACCAAACGCCCTAACAAAAGAAGATATTTGGACATAACTGATGGACATTATCAAACAAAGCAAACATTTATGGTGGAACTGGGATTCCTGGGAGTGCATTCTGATGAAGATCAAAGGTAAGTGAATATTTTAAATGCTATTTCTGGGTAATGTTGACTACCCAATATTGCGGGTATCTTTTTTTGCTGCTTTGTTGTCTAAAGGCTGCACTCAGATTATTGCATGGTTTGCTTTCTCCGTAAAGTTTTTTTGAAATCTGACACAGCGGTTGCATTAAGGAGAAGTTTATCTAAAGTTCCATGTATAATAGTCGTATCTTTATCAATGTTTATTATGAGTATTTCTGTAAATTGATGTGGCTCTCTGCACAATCACTGCATGTTTTAGAACTACTGAACGTAACGCGCCAAAGTCAACTCAGACTTTTTTTATTTAAATATGAACTTTATCAAACAAAACATACATGTATTTTGTAACATGAAGTCCTATGAGTGTCATCTGATGAAGATCAAAGGTTAGTGATTCATTTTATCTCTATTTCTGCTTTTTGTGACTCCTCTCTTTGGCTGGAATAAATGGCTGTGTTTTTCTGTGGCTTGGTGGTGACCTAACATAATCGTTTGTAGTGCTTTCGCTGTTAATTCTTTTTGAAATGACACTGTGGCTGGATTAATGAGAAATGTATCTTTAAAATGGTGTGAAATACTTGTATGCTTGAGGAATTCTAATCATGAGATTTTTGTTGCTTTGAATTTGGTGCCCTGAACTTTCACTGGCTGTTGCGGGGGGGGGGGGGGTTCCAGTCCTAGACAGGTTAATGGGAGTTTAGTACGGTCATGAATCTTTGCCTGGGTTCACCTGTCAACAATCACAGCGGTAGAGGGTAAGATTAGTTCAGTGTTGAGCACCAGCCAGCGGATTAGTCGAACTCATATCACCTAGCATTCCGCTGACAATGATAGGCTACATGCACTTCCAAAATCATACCCGATTGGCCCACAGTGGTAATACCAAGTTGAATGGTCAACATAAAGAGGTGTCCTTAAAGCCAAGTAAGATGATAGTTGTCTGTCATGTGACTATATACACACACAAACGGTCACATATTTAAATCAGTTAATTAAGTATTTAATTAATATGTTAAAGTAAATAAAACGTAAAGATAATGGTATACCATAGGCCATTTCCCGGACTGAAAGGGGGGGGCCGTCTTCTTCACTGATGGCTGCCAGTCCCTCATTTGCCTTCCTGATGATACAGCGGAAAGAAGATGTTAATAGCAGTAACACAGTGGAAACGTTATCACAAAAATATCCGTGTTTTTGTGTTCTGAAAAAAGTAACAATGTAGCCCACAGACCACAAATACAACTTGTACTGATGAGTATTTACTTTGTAGTCAGATATGGCTAAGAATGGCGCCGGCAGATGGTGACCCGCCTTGGGCTCCGATAAAACATTGCAGATTTTCAAGCACAAGATTTTCACTGTATCCTGCAATCACACCTGCAACCCTGTACGTGTGACTATTAAAACACTTGAGTCTGAGAATTCTCCATTTAGAAGTCACACTAACAGGATTTATGACAACCCCATAACTTTGGACGCTGTAAAACGGCTAAGATGTTGACATGTATTCTATGTTGTATATTATGTTGTATATGTATACTATATGTATACTGCACGACAGCTTCCTCATCCCTGGTCATGCAAAGTGTAGGAATACCGATTTGCAAAGAAATCAAAACAAAAATAAGTGTTTCTTATTGGACAAATTCAGGTAAGTCCCTCACCTATTGAGCCGGTTTACTTCCTAGTGAATACTCCCCTGGTTGTACATTGATGCCTGGGCAGGCCTGTTAAGTCATAGTTAAGGGGGGAAATAATCTATACTGTTACACATTGCAATATTATTATTATTATTTTGGGGGAGGGGTGATATATATCAATATTTGACTTCAAGTAGCTAACGCTGCTGTAGGTAGCATTAGTTAGCGCTAGTCAGTTGTACCGGCACCACAATGTCAGTATTTTTCATCCTATAGCTTGTTCTCCATCTTTTTAAATAACTAGCCAACATGTTCAACACTTATTTCCATGAGAAATCAAAACTAATTTGCTCAAGCTCTTTCGTCTCTCTGCAGCAGACATAGTGAGCAGCTGTATGACAGAGGGACTTATTGTTGGAGCCAAAGCACAGAGAATCTGGGAGCATATTTTCATTCATGGGCAATAATGACAAAACACCAGGTAAAAAACAAGGTATTATTTTAGAATCTGAACTCAATTTTGAATCACACATTAGGAATGTGAACAAAATAGCTTTTTAACTAACTGAGGAACATTGCCAAGGTGCAGCCGTTTCTCTCTCAGGCTGATAGACTCATCTGTGCTTTTATTACAAGCAGGCTTGACTACTGCAATGCTCTCCTGTCTGGTCTACCCAAGAAAGCCATTGGTCAACTGCAAAACAGGTACTGACCAAGACCAGACGACGAGCACACATTACACCGGTTTTAAGGTCTCTGAGTTTTAGAATACATGTTTAAGATTTTTTAAGAGTCCACGATTGTGCACCCCAATACATGTCAGACATGCTTTTAAGTTATGTACCCAGTAGATTCCTCAGGCACTGGTCTTTTAACCATCCCAAAGCCTAGGACCAAGAGGCATGGAGAAGCAGCCTTTAGTTACTATGCCTCCAGCCTCTGGAACAGCCTGCCAGAGAACCTGGGGGGGACAAAACTGTAGACATATTTAAAAGAAATGTGCTTTTCAGTCTTTTGTTTTTTATTATTATTTTGTTTTTTTGCCCTCTTACGTTTGTTGTGTAGTAAATATTTCAGTATTTATTCTCATTGTTTTTCATTGTTTTTTTTCTCCTGTGAAAGCACATTATGTTGCATTCCATGTTTGAAATGTGCTGTATAAAGAAATCACATTTTATTTGTCACATGCACCAAATACAACAGGTGAAAAGCCCTTAACCAACAATGCAGCTAAGAAAAATAAGTGTTAAAAAAGTATTTACTAAAATAAACTGAAGTAGTGAGGCTGTATACAGAGAGTACCGGTTACAGAGTCAATGTGCGGTGGCACAGGTTAGTCAAGGTAAGTCGACGTAACATGTACAGGTTGATTTGATGTGGTCTATAATGGATTTAACAGACTAGGACTCACATTCACACAGAGTATGGTCTTGGATCAGGTCTATCCTGTTTATGTAATCTTATTTACTATAATCTAAAAGGCAAAACTGATCCTAGATGTGCGTGTATGACTTCACAGCAAGACAGACAAGACATAAAGCCCAACTCTGGACCAGTTCCAGTGCTTGTCTTCATTGTTCCCCTCTAATCAGGGACTGATTTAGACCTGGCACACCAGGTGGGTGCAATTAATGATCAGGTAGAACATAAAACCAGCAGGCTCCGCACCTCTTAGGGTCAGAGTTGAGGACCCCTGCCAGAGTGAGATAGCATGATAAAGACAGCAAAAGAATGAGATGTGTGTACGCTGACCTGAGCAGCCTGTAGTATGCGAAGCGGAACACCTCCTGCAGTATGACTGAGAAAATACTGCCAAATATGAGCAGGTTTTTCTGCAGGGTCAGGTCCTGGGCATTGGTGGCCTTTGTGGCTATGAACCACACCAGAGAGGACAGCAGTAAGGACACCAGCCAGAAGAAGGCCCTGAAGAGAGAGAGAAACAGTTGTCATTGTTGATGCAATGAAGCACACCAGTGAACATTTCACTATCTTACTAGCTTCCAAAAACGTATCATGGCATATTTAACATACATAAACTCTTTTGAAAAATGTACTTATGGATGTAATTATAGGGTTAATAATTAGGGATACATTTAGGTGGCCATTTTTCATTGAGAAAATATTCCCTACCCAATTTCGAAATTGTACTTTGTGCGTTCCACTACAACTTAACATTTTAAAAAAAGATCAGTTAGGAACCACTGATCTAGGTCTATTATCATTTGTCAAACCAACTTGAAATAACAAATCCACAAGTTATCAACAATAACATAATAGCTTACCCTGCAATTAGAATGATGACTCGCAATGGGTCTTTGGCGATAGTGAAAATAAATAGGGAAAACGCTGGCCCAAACGCAATGAACGCACACCCAAAAAACACTGCAGCAGTCATTGCAACTATCTAAACTTGTTCTTCTTGGCTAGCCCGTAAAAAAAAAAATCAGCACGCTAACGTTAGCGGATTAATAACGAGGTGAAATGATAATTATCATAAGATAAACGCCCACTGGTTTGCTAGTTAGTCTCTAGAAATTGAGAAAGCAAGTCTGTTTCAAAATAGCGGGCTATGTTTCTCTAGCTAAAATTAACGTTAGCTATCAGTGCAGAAGATAAACTTCATACCGATATCCATTGCTATCTAGCAATACATTTACAATAATTTAATTATTTTCTTTAGCATAAATCTTTAAGTAGCTATACTTCCTTTTCGGTCAGCGATTTTATTGATCGATATTTTAATATTTAGATCCCTCCATGCTCTCATTTCCTAGCTAAGCTTTTTGTTTGTCGAATTTTGTACTTCCGTGTTTGACAATTTGCAACCACGTGACCTTTTTGGCCAGTGCGCGCGTTGAATACGAAAAATAAAATATATTTTTTATTTTATTTTAACTGTTCTTCAACAAGGCATTGTAGAAGTGGCAGCAACAAGTTGAAATGGGAGTTCAATTTATATTTTAAATATAAAATTGGGAACACTAACTAAATCATAATTACAAAACACTATCAATAAAATATATCAATACAATAGATGTTCATCATCAGGAAATCAGCAGGCTGGTATGGTGCTGAAAAGGAAACGCGCAGTCCTGCAGTGGATCAGGTCCAATTTAGGTGAGTGGGTCTGGCGTAGACTAACATACGATAATTGAGGCGGGAGCATATGGCAGTAGGGGTCAGTTTGTAGTTAGAGAACTTGTAAAGGACCTTGTGAGACATTCCCTGTTTAGAGTGATAAGAGATCCATGGATCTAAGTAGGAGGTGTAGTCCGTGCCCACGATGGTGTCTGATTGAATGATGGTTAGTGCCGCATGCCACACTGCGAAAGAGGTGGAACTAGACATCGGTTGGCCTTTTCATATTTCTCTATCTATGTTGAACATCTTTGATTTCCCTAGATGTATATTCCTATGATCTTGGTAGTCTGTAGGATACCTTCTGGAGTTCTGTATTGTTATTTGACATGCGTTGTAGTACACGTGGAGGACTTCAGACTTCCTTAACCATCCTATTATGTTGCGGGTCAATTTGACCAATTTCCACTTTTGAGTTGTCTAAAAATACTAGTTAACCTCTTTTTTTTCCTCGTTGAAATTAAATATTTTTTCCTCATTTAGGGTCATGAACATAACTTCAAAATGTGGACACACTGATGTGTTGTGTAATGTCTGTGTAGATTTTGTATAGAAACATGATGTTGTGGGTCATTTTGACCTGGAGGCTTTCATGCATATAGATATTTGCACAGGTCCTTGCTGAAAAAAAAATGAAGTCCATTGTTGTATGGGTCAGATTGACCCTCACAGTTTAACACACTCTAGACAGTCAAAGAACCAAGTAAAAACAGCCAAAACTTGATTTTGTCTTGTCAGACCTTTCAGAAAGAAGAAATACAAAAACATTTGATTTCAAAAACTCTATATTTAAGAACTATTTGTTTAAAATATTTCCATTCTCACAAACAAGCATTTTCTGTTTGGAGCTCATTATGAGTGTCCTTTTCACCCAAACATAATGTGCAAGTTGCACATTTATAATTATGTTTGGGTGAAAAGGAGCTTTCCCAAACTTCCCCTTCTCAGTGTGAGAGCAGCAGATCTCTGACACAGACACTCATAATGAACTCATAATCAGATCTCATAAGTCAGCGGGTCGGTTGACAAATGACCAATAAACATATAAGGAGGGGGAGGAAATAAATCAGTGGCAGCTAGGAGACCGGCGACGACAACCGCCGAGCGCCACCCGAACGGGAAGGGGAGCCACCTTTGGTCGGACTCGTGACAATAGGGAAAGTGGGAAAGTCAACACTGACCATGATCCACTCGAAATTCATCACCAAACCGGGAGGTGGCAGAGGTAAGCATTGCGTTTTGGGACGGATTCCCTGAATCAATGGACGACCAGCCCCAGCATAACAGCGAATGGCCGTTTTATCTCAAAACCACTGTTTGTACAACGATACCATCCACTCAGTAATGAGTGGTGAGAAATACATTTGACACCCACAGAAACGGAAACTCTCCTCTCAACAGTTACAACAGTAATTGCATTAAAAACATTGTATTTCTGGTCGGTTGTATTTTGGAAATGTTGCACAACCGTGTGCTTGAGTTTCAGAACGCATCCATGCTTGGCCTATATCTCGAAGAAAACTAACTACAAAGGTCAAGGTGATGGTGGAAGCGGAACCACTGAGTTGGATGGTGCGTTGAGGAAAGTTAAGGGAAATTAGTGGAAAACTAACATGGGAGAATGGATCAAAACGGGCTAAGGGTGTTAATGAAGATATGCCTCGATCTTGTAATGCCTTGCTCCGGTGTTGGAGTATGTTTCATGGATAAGGATGTGTTTTGGGGGAGATCCATTTGTGGCCAAGGAGATGTTGGAGGACGCACTGGGAAAAGTGTCAATCAAAGTGACCAGAGCCCGGTTTCCCAAAAGTATCTTCAGGTTAAATTCATCTTAAGAACCTTTGTAGTTGCATCGTTAAATCTCCAAGCTGTTTCCCTGCATGTTTTCTGCATTAAATGCCTGTTTTCACCCCACACAGTAGGTGGCAGTATGCACCTCTAACGTATGTTCTGTGGACCGCCATAATATCATAGAAGAACAACTGCAAATGTTCTCCCATCATACACGTGATACAGGAAGTAAAAGTCAGTGAAGCCATTTAAAATGTAGCTAATGTTTAGCTCTCTGCTGTTCAAACAGGACAACGTAGGACACGACAGGACACGACAGGATCTATTTCTCATTACTAGATTAATGTCAACATTTCAGAGCAGACACTGAAGGAGATAAGGAAAGCACACCAAATGTCTTTAGTGTGTTATTAATAAGGGGTTAAGTACATTGCTTCTTATGCTATTACAGACCATTATAGAGAAACAAGTTTGACGGATTCAGAAAAATGGCTTGCGAATCGACTCTCCCAGAGGAGGATCTATCCTGTCCTGTGTGCTGTGACATCTTCAAGGATCCTGTTCTCCTGTCTTGTAGCCACAGCTTCTGTAAAGCCTGTCTGCAGGAATTCTGGAAAGAGAAGGAATGGCAGGAGTGTCCAGTTTGCAGGAGAAGATCGTCAAGGTCTGAGCCTCCCAATAACCGGGCTCTTAAGAACCTATGTGAGGCCTTCTTACAGGAGAGGCGTCGGAGATCTTCAGCAGGGTCTGCGGTGCTCTGCAGTCTGCATGGAGAGAAACTCAAGCTCTTCTGTCTGGAGCATAAACAGCCTATCTGTGTGGTGTGTCGTGATTCAAGGAAACATAAAAAGCATGACTGCATTCCCATAGATGAAGCTGTACAGGATCTTAAGGTAGAGTAAACCAATGATTTTGTTATGTCAGGGCGTTATATAGAAAGTTAACAATAATTTCAACTTCACTGTGAAAGTGAAAAACACAATAGGCCTACAAGTACATTTTTTGCTGACAATATGCATTTATGAACTTCCTTTTCGTGAGCGTAGGTATGTGATCTGGAGTTGTAATTTTTGTAACAAAGTGACTATCCCTCAGCATTTTTTATTCAGTCTTAACTGGAATAAGTGTGTGGTATGGTATTGGACAACAGCCTAGTGTTTAATTCCAGGAGGAACTCGAGCCTACCCTGAAGTCCTTACAGGAGAAATTGGAAGTCTTTAAGAAAGTCAAACTCACTTGTGATAAAACAGCACAGCATATCAAGGTAAGAATGCTGAGTGATGTGACACAAACAGCACTGCATATCAAGGTAAGAATGCTGAGTGATGTGACACAAACAGCACCGCATATCAAGGTAAGAATGCTGAGTGATGTAACAACTGTACAGAGTTGACTGTTCATCCTTGTTACCAAGGTAGAGTTCAAGTGCTCTCTGTCTCCAGAGCCAGGCTAAGGACACAGAGAAAACGATTAAGGAGGACTTTGAGCGGGTTCACCAGTTTCTACGAGAGGAGGAGGAGGCCAAGATAGCTGCCCTGAGGGAGGAAGAGGAGCAGAAGAGCCAGACAATGAAGGTGAAGATTGAAGAGATGAGTGGACAGATATCATCACTTTCAGACAAAATCAAAGCCATAGAGAAAGAGCTGGAAGCTGAAGACATCTCATTCCTGCAGGTACAGATGTCTGTCCCCATAATCATTCAATAATATTAAAGATGGACGCCACAATGAATACTGATTGATCATTAATAACATTGATAGCTAAGCTGCTCTTTTTGTTACTTTGCAGAACTACAATGCCACAATGAAAAGGTAAGTGATCTGCCTCCTGCCTCTCTCTACTCTGTGGTTCTGAACCTAACCCCACAGCAGCAATGACTCCTAAATGTTCTCCAGAACCCAATGCCCACTGCCTGATCCTGTGAGGGTTTCAGGAGCGCTGATAGATGTGGCAAAACACCTGGGCAACCTCATGTTCAGAATCTGGGAGAAAATGAAGGAGATTGTTCAATACAGTGAGTCATTTATTCCAAATAGATTTAATGATCGCTTGACATGTAGGCCGAACGGATGGTTTATTTTGTTCTGTGTTTAGTTTTAACGTGGCGTGTCTCTGTTCTCTCTGTTCAGCGCCGGTGGTTCTGGACCCTAATACTGTGCACTCAAAGGTACTCTGCTCCATGACCTGGATGGGGTATGATGATTGCTTTGTATGGGGTGGTGAGTTCCAGCAGCGTCCTGACAATCCAGAGAGGTTAGCCCAGGGATGGGCCATGGGCTCTGAGGGCTTTACCTCAGGGACACACAGTTGGGACATTGAGATTGATGACGAGTATTGGTTTGCAGGTGTGGCCACTGAGTCTGTCAATAGGTCTGATCCTAGAGATGAGGTCTGGGGTGTTAGCCATGTTGATAGTTTTAATACAGATTATAAGGAAGACTTTGATTATGTATATAAAGTAAGTTGCCCAAATACTGAAACCATTTACCTCCCCGTGAGACACAACTCCAGAGTTAAGGACAGGATCAGAGTTCAGCTGGACAGGGACAGAGGAGAGCTATCATTCTACGACATTGCTAATAACACACATATACACACACGCACACACGCATTCACTGGGAGAATATTTCCATTTTTTTCAGTGCGTGACGGTCTGAGGATTTTACCAGCGAGGGCCTCTATAACAGTGGAACAGAACATTTAGGGCTGTCGGAAAACGTGTGGTGAGCTGGCATTTACCCCAGTCAGTTTCATCGGGTTGCAACACCCTACTACTGTTAATTTGAAATAATAAAAATATTGACAAAGTGTGGAAACTAATGTTTTTTTGGGGGGGGGGCAGATTTGTCTTGTGATTAGTCATCTTGCACACTGTTCATCTGTGCTGCGGTTGTGTGCATCTTAACCAATCACATTCAAGCTCTACTCTTTCTTCTTAAATTTGAAAACATATCACTCCCAATAGAAATAAGTAACTCAAATGCAATGTAAAAAGTCATTTAGCAGGCGCTCTTATCCGGAGAGACTTAAATGAGCAAGGCACTTAAGCTCATTTGAGGGCACAGACAGATTTTGAAAGTCATGAAAACTAAACCAACTGACGTCAGGAAAATGTGAACGTGTTCAAATTTGATTCAAGATTCAGCTTGACTACTTAATCTTTAATACTTTTCTATCCAAATGATTTACTGAAATGAACCTCTGTACACTGATAATACAATGCCTTCAGAAAGTATTCAGACCCCTTGACTGTTTCCAAATTTTCTTACCTTAGTCTTATTCTAAAAGTGATTCAATTGTTTTTTTTCCCCCCCCATTCTTCAATCTACACACAATACCCCATAATGACATCACAGGTTTAGACATTTTTGCAAATGTGTTAAAAATAGAAAAAAAAACTTTATTTACGTAAGTATTCAGACCCTTTGCTATGAGACTTGAAATTTAGCTCAGGTGCATCCTGTTTCCATTTATCATCCTTAATATTTCTACAACTTGATTGAAGTCCACTCGTGGTAAATTCAATTGATTGGACATTACTTGGAAAGGTACACACCTGTCTATATAAGGTCCCACAGTTGTCAGAGCAAAAACCAAGCAATCCCAACAGCATGGGGATTGTCCGTAGAGCCCCGAGACAGGAATGTGTCAAGACACAGATCTGGGGAATGTTCCAAAACATTTCGGTAGCATTGAAGGTCCCGATGAACACAGCGGCCTTCATTCTTAATTGGAAGAAGTTTGGAAACACCAAGACTTCCTTGAGCTGGCCGCCCGGCCAAATTGAGCAATCAGGGGAGAAGGGCTTTGGTCAGGGAGGTGACCAAGAACCTGCTAGTCACTCTGACAGAGCTCCTCTGTGGAAATGGGAGAACCTTCCAGAAGGACAACCATCTCTGCAGCACTCCAAGGTCTTTATGGTAGAGTGGCCAGACGGAAGCCACTCCTCAGTAAAAGGCACATGACAGCCCGCTTGGAGTTTGCCAAAAGGCACCTAAAGGAATCTGACCATGGGAAACAAGATTCTCTGGTCTGATGTAACCAAGATTGAACTCAGCCTGAATGCCAAGCGTCACGTCTGGAGGAAACCTGGCACCAACCCTACTGTGAAGGATGGTGGTGGCAGAATCATGCTGTGGGGATGTTTTTCAGCGGTAGCGACTGGGAGACTAGTCCGAATCAAGGGAAAGATGAATTGAGCAAAGTAGAAAGCGATGCTTGATGAAACCTGCTCAATACCTCAGACTGGGGTGAAGGTTCACCTTCTAACAACCCGAGGCGTACATCCAAGACGATGCAGGACTGGCCTCAGGACAAGTCACTGAATATCCTTGAGCGGCCCAGCCAGAGCCCGGACTTGAACCCGATCAAACATATCTTGAGAGAGCTGAAAATAGCTGTGCAGAGACGCTCCCCATCCAACCTGACAGAGCTTGAGAGGATCTGCAGAGAAGAATGGGAGAAACTCCCCAAATACAGGTGAGCCAAGCTTGCAGCGTCATACCCAAGAAGACCTGTGGCTGTAATCACTGCCAAAGGTGCTTCAACAAAGTACTGAGTAAAGGGTCTGAATACTTATGTAAATGTGATATTTCGTTTTTTATAATTAGCAAAAATGTCAAGCTGTTTTTGCCTTCTCATTATGGGGTATTGTGTGTTCAACAATTTACAGCCTTATTCTAAAATGTATTAAAGTGACAATGTGGAAAAAGTCAAGGGGTCTGAATACTTTCCAAATGCACTGTATAGATATATTGAACACTATTATATATATTGAACACAATATTATATAGATATTTAACAATGTATGTATATAGAAATATTGAACACAATATTATATACAGTGGGGAGAACAAGTATTTGATAACCTGCAAAATCGTCAGTGTTTCCTACTTACAAAGCATGTAGAGGTCTGAATTTTTTTTTAATCATAGGTACACTTCAACTGTGAGAGACGGAATCTAAAACAAAAATCCAGAAAATGATTTTTAAGTAATTCATTTGCATTTTATTGCATGACATAAAAAATTACAGACCTCTCTCTACATGCTTTGTAAGTAGGAAACACTGCCGATTTCGCAGGTTATCAAGTTGTTCTCCCCACTGTATACACACTACCGCTCAAAAGTTGACACACCTACTAGGGTTTCTTTATTTTTACTATTTTCTACATTGTATAATAATAGTGAAGACATCAAAACTATGAAATAACACATATGGAATCATGTAGCAACCAAAAAAGTGTTACACAACTTCTTCAAAGTAGCCACCCTTTGCCTCGATGACAGCTTTGCACACTCTTGGCATTCTCTCAACCAGCTTCATGAGGTAGTCACCTGGAATGCATTTCAAATAACAGGTGTGCTTTGTTAAAAGTTAATTTGTGGAATTTCTTTCCTTCTTAATGCATTTGAGTCAATCAGTTGTGTTGTGACAAGGTAGGGGTGGTATACAGAAGACAGCCCTATTTGGTAAAAGACCAAGTCCATATTATGGCAAGAACAGCTCAAATAAGAAAAGAAAACGACAGTTCATCATTACTTAGACCTGAAAGTCTGTCAATACGGAAAATGTCTAGAACTTTGAAAGTTTCTTCAAGTGCAGTCGCAAAAACCATCAAGTGCTGAAGAAACTTGTTCTCATGAGGAACGTCACAAAAAAGAAAGACCCAGAGTTACCTCTGCTGCAGAGGATAAGTTCATTAGAGTTACCAGCCTCAGAAATTGCAGCACAAATGAATGCTTTACAGAGTTCATGTAACAGACATCTCAACATCAACTGTTCAGAGGAGACTGCGTGAATCAGGCCTTCATGGTCGAACTGCTGCAAAGAAACCACTACTAAAGGGCAACAATAAGAAGAAGATACTTGCTTGGGCCTAGAAACATGAGCGATGGACATTAGACTGGTGGAAATCTGTCGTTTGGTCTGATGAGTCCAACTTTGAGATTTTTGGTTCCAACCGCTGTGTCTTTGTGAGACGCAGAGTAGGTGAACAGATGATCTCCGCATGTGTGGTTCCCACCGAGATGCATGGAGGAGGAGGGGGGCTTTGCTGGTGACGATTTATTTAGAATTCAAGGCACACGTAACCAGCATGGCTACCAAAGCATTCTGCAGCAATATGCCATCCCATCTGGTTTGTGTTTTGTGGGACTATAATTTGATTTTCAACAGAACAATGACCCAGAACACACCTCCAGGCTGTGTAAGGGCTATTTGATCAAGGAGAGTGATGGAGTGCTGCATAAGATGACCTGGCTTCCACAATCACCCAACCTCAACCCAATTGATATGGTTTGGGGTGAGTTGGACCACAGAGTGAAGGAAAAGGAGCCAACAAGTACTCAGCATATGTGGGAAGTCCTTCAAGACTGTTGGAAAAGCACTCCAGGTGAAGCTGGTTGAGAGAATGCCAAGGGTGTGCAAAAGCTGTCATTTAGGCAAAGGGTGGCTACTTTGAAGAATCTAAAATGTTTTGATTTGTTTAACACTTTTTTGGTTACTCCATAATTCTGATGTCTTCACTATTATTCTACAATGTAAAAATAAAGAAAAACCCTTGAATGGTACTGTAAGTCAATGGGGCGACATGTCAATGATTTAAGAGGGTTTTGATGATTTAAATTGTTTTACTGTCCAGATCCGTCTACACTTGTAATAATATCCAGACACCGTGTGGGCATGGTCAGGAAGATCTGATCACAATGAGTGTTTTAATCATCTTAAAAATGTGGGCACAATCAATGTGGACAACATCAGAACAAAGAACACATTTTAGCACCAGGTATAAACGGGGCTTATGTCATACCATATGGGCAACTGGCAACCCTCTGAAGTCGGTTACAATGCAAAACCGCAGTCAGGTCAAGATGACGCATACGCAGATTAGTTTCCCGGAGATGGTTTCTAACAGTTTGTGCAGAAATTCTTTGGTTGTGCAAACCCACAGTTTCATCAGCTGTCCGGTGGCTGGTCTCAGACAATCCCGCAGGTGAAGGAGCCGGATGTGGAGGTCCTGGGCTGGCATGGTTACACGTGGTCTGCGGTTGTGAGGCCGGATGGACGTACTGCCAAATTCTCTAAAATGACATTGGAGGTGGCTTATGGTAGAGAAATTAACATTACATTCTCTGGTGGATATTCCTGCAGTCAGCATGCCAATTGCACACTCCCTCAAAACATCTGTGGCATTGTGTCGTGTAACAAAACTGAACATTTTAGAGTGGCCTTTTGTCCCCAGCACAAAAGTGTAATGACCATGCTGTTTAATCAGCTTCTTGATATGCCACACCTGTCAGGTGGATGGATTGTTTTGGCAATGGAGAAATGCTCACAAACAGGGATGTAAACACATTTGTGAAGTAAGTCTTTTGTGAGAATGCATTTTTTTTTGGGGGGGGGGGGGGATTTTTTATTTCAGCTCATGAAACATGGGACCAACACTTTACATGTTGCATTTAGTTCAGCGTCGATGTGACAAAGGTTAAATGTACAACCTTGTTAGACATTTCTGCCATGATTGTTTGCACATCATGCTTTGGCAATATCATGGGTCAAACTTGATCTGAAGCAGCCATCCTGTTGCTGCGGAAACATGACACAAAAGCAGTTACACCAGAATTGTTAGGACAAAACGTCAATGGGTCACTTCTACTAAATGGTAAAGTGGTAGCCAGCATCATTCAAAGGAACCAAAAAAAGTTGTCTTGATCAGTTCACCATACCATTGTAAACAAACTAAAGTATAAGCATTATGAGACTTTGTTGCACTGTAAATCTGGTTTAAGGAAATACTAGAAGAAATGTACAAAAACAACCATTTATTTTGCTGGCCATTTTTTAATCATCTTAAGAGCTTATACAGTTGATTCATTGCATAGGATACATACATGAGTAATAAACCTTAATACAATTATTTTAATACCTCCAGAATATTGAATAATTCCCCCCAATTAAAACCTTCAGACCGATAAGCATTCTGACTAGACTGAAGTATTGACACAGGTGCATTAAGATATTACATGAGCTGGAAATCAACCAAACAAGTTTACAGCTGTAGGGTAGTTCCACAAAATGAGTCCCTTTGATATTTGAAGTAGAAATGTTGCACCAATATTGGATTTTAAAAGCCTGCCATATTAAATGAAGTGCCATTTAATATAGACATGGACAATTCAATACATGAGTTTTTTTTATATATCAATAAAAGAGTTAGTGCCAACATTCAGCATTTTGACATGTCCCTCTGCAATCGGACTTCTCAGATTTGAACTCACTTAACCTCAAAAGTAAATTAGGCTGTTTTGACAATGTCAATTTGGAAGATTATCTATTTCATGTGATTTGTGAGTCATTGCAAGGTAACACTTAAACATGTCCCTCATTTTAAGGTCAATCCTGTAACCTGAACTTTTGTTTTAAGATGGCAAATATTTAATATCCCCCACCCAAAAAAGAAAAATGTAACATCTAATAATCAAATCAGTGTAAAAGCAGGTGAGCTGGTTCTACTCTTTCTGGCCATTGTGGTGTTTTGTGGGGGGAAACATTGGGTTGAGCACAGGGCCAGCCCTGGTTGAGCAAGTAGTTACACTACTCAAAAAGAGACTCGTTTTCGTGGAACAACCATGTAACAGTTAAACCCGGCCAATTTTTGAGAGGGTGTTTCAAAAATTAAGAGACGTTTCAGATTCTAACAACTATGGGCATTCTAAAAAAATTTTGTCAAGGAAAAAAAAAAGGCAAGTGATTAGAATACATGAGGTACCACATCATCATGATTAGAATACCAAAATCTCTAATATTAAAGACTACTTTCCAAACCCCCAAAAGGTCACTACAACAATTTTGAAAATTCAAAAACTTTGTCAAAAGAATCCCGTGTCGAAATTAAATGTCCCTATTGTATTTAGTTTGTATTACATTATTTGATACCTTTGCTAGTCATTTTGAACCATAGAAAACTAACCTAGACGTACATTTAACAAACTGCTATCCTAAATAGTCCAAATATTAAAATGTGAACGCTAGTCTTTTTCCCTGTTTGGGTCAGTTCTACTCAAATACTATACTCTTAATTAAAACAATGAGTGGCACATCTTACCAAACAGTAAGTAAAGAATATGTTTACCATTTATTTGTTTTGAAGGTTTACAAAAACTTTATATTTTGGATTTAAAAAAATAAGAGTTTGAGGTAAGAGCTTAAAGAGTAAAGCAAATGCAATTTCACTTCAAGGAGGCCTCAGAGGTCAGATTAGAAAAGAGATGTCAACTTTAAGACTTGAATCACATGCTAAATACAAACAGCAACCTCGATAGCATTCAACTCTATGCTGTTCTGCTGTTATACTGAACCATGTTAACTTCTGTAGCCAGCATGCGTTTGCCATTAACTAGCATGTGTGCAAGAGACCCTCATTAACTAAACGGAATGCCTTGTTCGTAAGCCTTTACTACTATTAAAGCCAAGTGAAGACTGTCCTGTTCCCAAAGGGGCAAGTCAACTAAAGGATTTGGTCAAGTGTGTATCAATGAGCATTATGAAAGCTTTGTGTTTTAGGCCTCTTGTTCATGGGCCACGACAGACAGAGCTCTCTTTATAGATTGTTGAGCTCCAGGAGGGTTTGGTCCAGCGTTTGGTGCATGTCTAGGTTCTCTTCTTTAGCCGTAGCCAGTTTCTCTGATGACGGGAAAACAAAAGAACAGGTGAGCACCCCAACAAGCTCTGTTGGCTCAGGAATAGGACAAATTACATCAAAAAAATAAAAATAAACAGTACTATCTAACAACGTGATTCAAAAGCATACTGTATTTTACACATTTATATACCAAGTGTGTTCGCGTAAAATTGCAGTAATATGTTTGTGCCAGTTAAAACAGCGAAAGCGGTCACTAAGAAGCACAGGTGGACAATACAAACAGAGCTAGGCTGTTGAAAAGATCCATGTTATATATAATTGAAGCAAGAATTAAAAAAACTTTCCTGGACAGCCAATCTAGATGAAAACAAAAAAAATGAATATGAACTTTTGTTTTTAATTCTTCGTTCAGACGTCTTCTACATGTTGGTGAGCTACCATAGCAAGTGCCTTCCCAGACCCAAGGAGAGGACAGTGCTCCTTGTGTGCACAGAATGTCAGGTGAGGTTTCAATTTCAGTGTGTACAAAGGAGCGTTTCCAGAGGACAGCAGATGCTTTCTGCTTGTCACACCACTCAATGGGCCAGGTGGTGAGGGAAGCTAAAACGTGAAGATAATTGGTGCAATGAAAGTAATGCTAGTCAATACAAGGAGGCTAAAGATTTATATTTAGCCCAGCTAACTTGTGGAAAGTCATGAGGTAAATGTAGCACAACTTGGAATTAGCCAAGATCACTATAGCACACCATGTAAAATAGTGAAGTTACTTAGGGAATCTTAACAGGGGAAACACCCAAAGAAATCCAAGTAAACGAATGGGTGTGGATATAATATGGGGTAACTTTTAGCGAAGCCAAGTGTAGAGAGACTTTAAACCCTGAAATGTAATACTGCACCCAGAGTGTATACTTAGTATGTATAAGTACTATAATACTTCATGATAAAACAAAATATGTTTCATCACACTAAACTACAAACTCTACATTCAAAGAAATATGTGAGCCTGTGTAGTTTCAAGCCCGTGTGTAATGCTTAACAAAGTTTACATATCGTTGACTTTGGATAGATACATGTAAGAGAGTCTGAGCAATAGCAAAACATTTGTGAAATCAAAAAATGTATAACATTCACCAGATACGAGGCAGATTTCATGGCATATATATATATATATATATATTTTTTTTTTTTGTGGCTATACCATTAATCTATAGATGTCAGTCTACAGGCTTTAGAGTATATAGGCAGGACGGCATACAAACAATCTGAAGTTTTACAGCAAACTGTCCTATATGCAAACTTGGGTATTTCTTTTGAATAAATAATCCTGAAAACCATTTTTCCAGATAAATGCTAATTATTCCACATTCTGTGAAAGCTTTGAAAACTTCAGGTGTGGGATGGTGTCCAGTCTAAAGTGCTCCATTAAACTCCCTCGTGTCTTAGCAGTGGAACTCTACAATGTGCAGCAAGTGAGTGTCCTCAAGTTTGTGGAAAACTAACTTTCCTAATTCTGAAAAACTTGGAACCAAATTTCATACAAAAAAGGTTACATTATTTTGTTTGTTTGTTTTTGTGTTTGTGTTTGTGGGGGGGGGATTACTGTACCTGTACCCTACCAGTACCCAAATTACACACACAACATTTCAAGTTTGGGGCAAATTCATTCACACTCAATTCCCTTGATGAATTTTAACAGATGTTCAATGTATTACATGTAAATGTTTTATATGATTGGTCAATTACCTGAATGTCATGTTTACAAATTACTTCAATGTTATGACTTGAATTTTCATGAATTGACTCTACCTTAATGACAGCATACTGAACAATGTACAACCAGTGCCTTCTAGAAGGGGGTATGAGAAATCGGTTCCAAGTTTACTCAGAGACAAGTGCATATTGGAAGAGTGGGATAGTGGAAGGAAGTTTGCCGAAGCTTCCGTCTCAGACTCAGCTGTTAAATTGGTTCAGAACAACCCTCAGTTCGTTACTGAGGATACGGTTGTTCTCCACCTCCTTGTGATAACGTTCTGTGGTGCCAGAAGAGTCAATGAAAGCCAGTGTGAAGATACAGAGAGAGAAAGAGGGAGAGAAAGAGGGAAGGGTTAAACGGTCACAGGTTAGTGCAATAAAGGTCACAGGGCAATGAAAGAAGAAAAAATAACTTCCGAAAGTTACTTTTTTCATCTGACAGAGGTAAAATCAGCACCTATAGCAATTACAGCTCACTTGACAATGCTTGAAATGTCTTGAATTGAACACAATCATTGCAAGACATTAAAAGGAAAGTTTGTTTCATTAGTCCATTGTTGACATAGTCCCAAAATGTTTTGCTTGTCAGCAATCAAGTTATGTAATTATCAAAATACAATGCAAAATGCAGCATAATACAGGGATGACTTCTGTACTTTAATAGTATTTTTTTCTATGAATTGTTGTTGAAAGTTATATATCTTAACTTGATTGCTGACAAGCAAAACATGTTGGGACTCAATAATGGACTAATGAAACAAATACCGAAATGTTTTTTGGGTGTAATTTTCCTTTAAGCAACTATAGCAGGAAGCAATACATATTCATATTGCTGGGGTCGGGGGTCAGGGGATAAGAAAGAGAGGTAAAAGAGACACAGCAAATCCCTTTAAGATTCTCCAAAGTACTGAGCCGCAGGTTTCTTTAGACAGGATAATTCTCACTTTAAACTAAATATCCTGTTCCCTTAATCATTAAAGAGATTGGTTCAACTGGGAGTGGTTGGAAATCAGAGGGATTGTTTTTTGGTCAGATTTACTTTGATGCCTTGTGTCAGGGTTGGTCAGATTTATTTTGATGCCTTGTGTCAGGGTTGGTCAGATTTATTTTGATGCCTTGTGTCAGGGTTGGTCAGATAATTACAGAAATGTTAAAAACTGTTAATACAGTGTGATGGGAACAGTACTGAATTGAGATTCACTCACACCGATTCCCTTGTATCGTAAAATAAGTAATTCAGCGAATGACTTGTGTATCTCCATCATAACATTTTATGATTCAATTGAATATGAATCCTGAATATTTAAAATTCTCAATAAAAACGGTAAAGGTAGTCAGAAAATGTAGGCTATATTAAATGTAGTTAATAAACACCATGTACCCCGAGTATATTCAAGTATATTGGTATGGCAAATTGTGGATTCTAATCGTCGGCACCAACCTCCTAAACTTTATTAGGTGATTATGATGAGAAACCAAATGCTGATAATGACAGTAGAAAACAGGAGCGGTTTCAGGACATTTATTACAGAGAAAGGGAATACAGGGGACAAGTATATATATCTCAATACAGAAGACCAAACCTAACCCAGATCTTTGGAGAGGTATGGACACTGTGCCAGACAACACGACTGGGTGTGGGTTTTCCTATATACATCTATAGAAATGTAAGAGGATCACTGAACAATGCTGACACCTGACACAACAGTAGGGAGCGGAACTAAAAGGGGGAATGGGTTTGACGGGGGTGGGGGGGGGGGGGAATCTGCCTGGGGCCACATTTATATCCCTTGGTATTTTGAATCGGCAAGTCTTGTAAACTTAGATACGACCACATTTTTTTTCAAATTCGCCATACAAATTTCGTAACCAAGGGTATTGAGAGATAGATCACAGTTCTGTCTCAAAAGTTGTGGAATGAAAAAAAGGACAGAAAGGAAGTGAAGGAAGTCTGAACCCCAGGGGTGCCAGATGAAGGTGGAGAGTGTCAGAGGAGGAGGAGGATGTCTGAACCCCAGGGGTGCCAGATGAAGGTGGAGAGTGTCAGAGGAGGAGGAGGAGGAGGAAGAGTGAGGGAGTGTCTAGAGAGTAGTCATGTCGTTGAGAGCCAGGTCAAGCTCCTCACTGAGGGCTTTACCCTTCAGCTTCTGAGCGTACACCTCGTCTGGAGGGAGGGATGGACACAGAGGACAGAAAGATGGACAGACACACAAGATGGAAACAGAACAAGAAAAAAAGTTGAAGAAAAGAAAAGTCAGATAACTGAAATCTTAACTTCAAAAAGGATTATGCACATCTAAAGAAATTATAATAAAATGTAAAATCCAAAATAACTTCTCCACCAAATTCCTTCAGCAGTAGCAATCTGACAATCAAATACTTTACAAAAATTCTAGATTTGTAAAAAATGAACCAAAATCCAAAAATGTTAGAATATTAATAAAGCTGCGTATCTTTAACACAGAATCAAAGTTAACACAACGCACTCTAGTTTAAAAATCAACTAAAACTCATCCTTCAGGAAAAGACAAATCCACTCAAGGTTATCAGGGTCATGCAGCATCAAAAGCCATGTTCCAATTCAAATTCCTCAAACAAAACACCAGATAACACCAACTGAACAGCCATGCTCCACTTCAAATTCCTCAAACAAAACACCAGATAACACCAACTGAACAGCCATGCTCCACTTCAAATTCCTCAAACAAAACACCAGATAACACCAACTGAACAGCCATGCTCCACTTCAAATTCCTCAAACAAAACACCAGATAACACCAACTGAACAGCCATGTTCCAATTCAAATTCCTCAAACAAAACACCAGATAACACCAACTGAACAGCCATGTTCCACTTCAAATTCCTCAAACAAAACACCAGATAACACCAACTGAACAGCCATGTTCCACTTCAAATTCCTCAAACAAAACACCAGATAACACCAACTGAACAGCCATGTTCCACTTCAAATTCCTCAAACAAAACACCAGATAACACCAACTGAACAGCCATGCTCCACTTCAAATTCCTCAAACAAAACACCAGATAACACCAACTGAACAGCCATGCTCCACTTCAAACTAGGGATGTGACAAATTGATTTCATTTTTTAAATCTTAACATTTAAACTGCTATTTATTTTTAAGTAAGTTTTACGTTAAAACGATATGAAAAAATGTCTAAAATTCCAGGTGAGTTTACAATGCAGCAACGGGTCTCACGGCGGTGTGTCTCTTTCCGATGGTGAAGCACCTGTACCACCATTACTGAGCCTCAATTCCACCTGGCAAAGTTCGCATTTCCTTCTCATTTAACTTCTAAAATTATTGCCATACAGGACTTCACTGCTGTCACTTGCCTTTCTCTGATTGTTCCAACTGTTAACGATGATGACGTAGTGTTGGAGAGTCGACTCCAAAATAATTGATTCCTCGACTCCTTGCAAGTCGAGTGTCAAGGTTAGATTCCAATAGGAATCAACTCCTAAGATTCAGTATTCTTGGAACGGACGAGATTGCTTAGTTGCCGTACTTCTGAGAACACAAAAACACTTGCATCTTTCATAGCGCGCTAAGGAGGAACGAGGGCCACAGTAGCGGCCAGTCGGCCACCAGGCAGGTCGGCCACCGGGCAGTCAGAACTGTGCACTAGGCCAGGGTTTCCCGCACTGTGTTCTGGGGCCACACCCACCTGGGTGCACCTTTTGTTTTTTGACCTAGCACTACACAGCAAATAAAAATAACCATCATCATCATCAAGACTTGATTATTTGAATCATCTGTGTAGTGCTAGGGAAAAACCAAAACGTGCACTCGGGGGGCCCCAGGACCGAGTTGGGGAAACCATGCACTAGGCTTATCTATCGGCAATCAGAAGATGTCTCGCAATGGAATAATGTAAATCGTAATTTCTTGGCTTGCAATGTCTCGCAACTTCCAAGCAGGGCCTATCATCAATGAATAGGCTAGGATATGCTACACGCAACAGACCGAAGACTGAACACACACTGGCATCATTAGCGACGAGATAGAGCAGGGGTGTAATCACTAGTCCAAACAGTAACTAAAACCAGAGTTTCTACTGGACAAGTAGGTCCATCACTATTTTGTTTGCTTCCGTTTAAGAAACATTTTGCAACATAAATGGGTGTAATGAATACGCCCCAGGCAGGCCAGCTCGAGGGAGAGAGAGCTGAGGGGGAAGGCAGAAGAAAACAAACCATGGTGAGGATATCTCTTGGTAACTTGTCGTGCGTGCCTCACAAATTCACAAAAGTAGCCTAAAGTTCACTTCTTCCTCTGGTTCTCTTTAAATTCCACAACTTCCCCCAGGCTGAGATTCTAACGTCGGGGGGGGGGTCCTCTTAAAGTTAAGGATCCCAATTTTGTTTAAAAGTTAAGTCACATCAATAATTCAAACTCCTTGAACAACATACCAGATTACACCTATTCACACATGACATTTCCAAAGTCTGCCAAAACGCAACAAGACATTAAGCTCTCCACAACAAGCCCATTCTCATTGCTAAATAACCACCAATTTGATTGAGTAACTGTGGATGATTCGACAACACCCTTACGTAAATAAGAAATAAGGCAAAGCCTTGGAAGAAACCAACTTAGTCCAAGTACTACAACTCAAATCTAACCTTTCTTATAGGATCTAATCAATCACTCAAACTGATCAATATGAGATAAGGCAACACCAAGGGCTCCCGAGTGGCGCAGCGGTCTAAAACATTGCATCTCACTGCTAGAGGCGTCACTACAGACCCTGGTTCAATTCCAGGCTGTATCACAACCGGCCGTGATTGGGAGTCCCATAGGGCGGCGCACAATTGGCCCAGCGTCGTACGGGTTATGAGGCCGTCATTGTAAATAAGAATTTGTTCTTAACCTACTTGTCTAGTTAAATAAAGGTTAAATAATTATAATAATAACCAGACAGGATAAGCAATCAAAAGTGAAGCTGTGGCTCCACAGTTCGGCTGCAATCAAACAGGCAGCCAAACTCTGATCTTTTGCCCAATTATTGGCAAAGGAGCTGATCTGATTGGTCAAAAGACCGGCTACTGGAAAAAGTTCAGAATTATAGGCTGCCTGTGTAAACGCAGCCTTACAACAGGCAGACTATTATTCTTCAGAGCTAAAGACTCAGAATCTACACATTTGTCTATCTGGCACAATCATACGGAATGTCCATCGTTGATTTCAACTGCAATCTGTTCTAATTAGATCCCTGGACAACAGAGGCAGGTTAATGGGGGTTGATCTACCAATTCATTGGTTAATCTATTAAACCCATATTTAAAAAATCCATTCACGTCGGCGCTCCTCTGTTTCTAACGGTACTCAAAGTTGGAAGGTAAATTGTAAATGACTATCTACAATGCTGCTCGACTATTAAGAGTCTTTATTAATGATTGAAACATACAGGTATGTTACCTAATGCTATAATACACTACTAACAAGTCATGCGAGGGTACCCAACAGGCTTCAGTGTTACAACTCATGGTTATAGGGGCAAACCTTTCTGTTAGTGAAACGTCTGTGACGCTATCACAAAGGAAACATAAGAGTCCAAATGGCACCCCCCCCATAGGGCGCTGGTCAAACGAAGTGCACTATACAGGGATTAGGGTGCCATTTGGGATTCAGGTAAAGTGAATGGGTCACTGAAAATGCAGTTAGTGACATCAGCTCCTGGGAACTCCAAGAGGTGTTAATGGTTGTGAATGAAAGGAGCGTTGAAAACGTACCTTCCAAATCATCAATGGTTTTCTCCAGCTTAGCCACAGACCTCTCTGCAAACTCAGCACGGGTCTCAGCCTGGGGGCGGGGGAAGCATCTGAGCTCAATGCTTTGCAAATACATTTTTTCCAAGCACCAAATTACATACGTAATATCTTGGTTAACATTAGGTTGCATAAGAGTGGGAGGAAGATAAGAGGCTTTAAGATACCATTTGAACAACCATTCATACTAAAATATTAGATATGGTGACCCTACAGTACCCACCTCTTTAAGCTTGTCGGTAAGAACTTTGATTTCCTCTTCATATTTGTCCTCCTTTTGTGAGTACTAGAAGTGAAATAATGGAGATTCATATTAGCACAAGAGCTATGACGAGAGCTTCTCCTTAAACATTCACAACTTAAAATATATGGCAGTATTCTAGTTGAAATATAGACAGTCAATATACATTTATGTATTTATTCTATGACAACGTCTACAGTGTAGCATTCAATTAATAGCCTACTGTTCACATCCACTAAAGTAAACGCTATTGGATAAAGATTCCATTAATGAAAATGAGGAGGGCTACAACAAGAGCTGAAAGGTTGGCTAGGGAGAGAAGACTAACGACACAAGAGCTGAAAGCTTGGCTAGGGAAAGAAGACTAACGACACAAGAGCTGAAAGGTTGGCTAGGGAGGAGAGGAGACTGCAACACGAGAGCTGAAAGGTTGGCTAGGGAGAAGAGGAGACTACGACACGAGCTGAAAGGTTGGCTAGGGAGGAGAGGAGACTGCAACACGAGAGCTGAAAGGTTGGCTAGGGAGGAGAGGAGACTGCAACACGAGAGCTGAAAGGTTGGCTAGGAAAACAAAGCTAAGAGGGCCAGCTAAAGTCTCAGCGTAGGCTTGTCATAATGCAAGCGGGTCCTAAGAACAAACCATCAAACTCTCCTCAATCATAATCTTCTGCTTTCAAATGTATTTTACACCCATCTAACGTAATGCCTGGACTACAGTTCAATTCCTACACTTTTTAAAATCAATGTTATGGATTTAAAAAAGTATATAGATAACTTTATAGATGCTGCACTGCTTGAGAGGATGGCTTGTGTGTAACTATTTAATTTGACACTATGCTGTATTCTGTGCATATGACAAATAAACATGGATTATAGCTAGATATCCTACACTAAGACTGTGTGTTGAGGGGCATCTGTGTGTGTTTTATCCAGCTGGACTATCCTGCATCGTATCTGACCTTCGGGCCCAGCTTACTTCCCCTCTCCTACAGTACCTTCTCAGCCTGGGCCTCCAGAGACTTCAAGTTGTTGGTGACATTTTTCAACTCTTCCTCAAGATCACCAGATTTACTGTGCAACAGCAGGAGGGAGGGAGGAAAATGAGGGAAAAGAAAGGAGAGAGAGAGCGTTTTGAGAGGGAGGAGAGGACACGACCAAGGAGACCCTGGTCTGGATACTCCAACCCAGTGCCTATTAGGGAGAGTGCGTTGGCTGGAGAATAAAACCTACCTGAAGGGGTTAATGACACACTTACCTGAAGGGGTTAATGTCACCTACCCATCAGATGGGAGGGTTAAATCAGGATCCTTGATGGATAATATCTGATAGATAAAATCATATACTCTAAGTATAGGAAATATACAAACACATGTATAAAATCCATACTTGTATAATCTGTATGCCTCAATCTCTAGTATCACATCAAGGATCCCATTGGCTTCAGGTTGAAGATATGGCGAGGGACAGTATGGCTTGTAGGACATTGGTCCTTTTGTACCACAGCAATACTGTCACGTCAACCACCAGGGGAGGCCTCCATGGAGCACAGCTGCGAGGCAGAGAGGCTTGGAGGGACGAGTCAAGGGCATAAGCCAGAGGAGCGGAGGAGAGGAGAAAGGAAGCAGGTAGTAAAGCAGTTTGGAACCGGGACGTTTATCCTGGTATGGGGGGGGGCAGACAGTACCTCATCCTCTCCGCACATCATGGACTTCAAATTCTGGTCCATGAGTCTAAGCTCTTCCTCCAGCTCCCTGACTCGACTGGGTTAGTCCACAGTCAGGTAGGTAGGGGTGTAGGAAGTGGGGGCAGGAGGGGTCAGGGAACCCACACACAAGGTGATCCCAGGTGGAGGGGTGTTGGTGGTGTTGGATTCAGGCATGCATTACATAAAACACAGGGGAGAGAACACACACATCCAGGTGCCTGTTGTGGTTAGTGTATCCCATCGTCTCGTCTCCCACATGGGTTAGTTTCCCACATATTATTTTTTTTATTTGTATTTTTTCTCCCCAATTGTTAGTAGCTACTATCTTGTCTCATCACTACAACTCCCGTACGGGCTCGGGAGAGACGAAGGTTGAAAGTCATGCGTCCTCCGATACACAACCCAACCAAGCCGCACTGCTTCTTAACACAGCGCCATCCAACCCGGAAGCCAGCCGCACCAATGTGTCGGAGGAAACACCGTGCACCTGGCAACCTTGGTTAGCGTGCACTGCGCCCGGCCCGCCACAGGAGTTGCTGGTGCGCGATGAGACAAGGACACCCCTACCGACCAAGCCCTCCCCTAACCCGGACAACGCTATGCCAATTGTGCGTCGCCCCACGGACCTCCCGGTCGCGGCCGGTTACGACAGAGCCTGGGCGAGAGTCTCTGGTGGCACAGCTGGCGCTGCAGTACAGCACCCTTAACCACTGCGCCACCCGAGAGGCTACATTGACCATATTATTGACCAAATTGGAAGCCCAATTTATTCTGAGTTAGGGCATATAACATTTATATGTGAAAACTACTTCTAAGATGAGTACTTTAAGATTTTCCAAACTCCAAACTTTTCCTTGTTTAAAATCACTTGCCTTGCTCGTGTTTTAAGTCCACAATGTAAGGGGGGTTTAATGGTTATGGACCAATGTTGTCCCGCGGACCAAACAAAATTAGAAGAAAAATAATCATTGGGAATTCAGTTGGGGTATCAACTTAAAGTTGAGAGTTAGAATAATAGAATATACAAGGTGGAATTTCGAAATTTGGTTGTGCATCAGCAGTCACTCAATTAGCCCATGTCTGCTAAAAAATGTAATTAGTCTAGAGGCCACCTAACTAAACTTGTAGGAAGCATGGTCGCAGACCCACGAGCCACGAGCCACTGCAGCCCCTCATTATGGAGTCTAGTTTAATGTGGCCCACCCACATCAGAGTTGCCCATCCCTGTGCTAGGTGGCGATGGACATAGATCAGCCAACTAAAACCAGCGTAAAAAAACAACAACAAAGAATCCACTTCTGCCATAGACATCCAGTCAAGTCCCGTTCTGAGGCGCTGTGAGAACAGACTGTTCGACAGAAAGAGAGACTGCTGGTGGACGAGGTTAGGACATTAGTGTCATGGTGTATCATGGGACTACCTGGGAATAAATATATGTTTTGTTGTCAGCTAAAGGGACGGCCACTGGTTAAAGGGACGGCCACTGGTTAAAGGGACGGCCACTGGTTAAAGGGACGGCCACTGGTTAAAGGGACGGCCACTGGTTAAAGGGACGGCCACTGTTAAAGGGACGGCCACTGGTTAAAGGGACGGCCACTGGTTAAAGGGACGGCCACTGGTTAAAGGGACGGCCACTGGTTAAAGGGACGGCCACTGGTTAAAGGGACGGCCACTGGTTAAAGGGACGGCCACTGGTTAAAGGGACGGCCACTGGTTAAAGGGACGGCCACTGGACTCTCCGTTGTTAAGCCAATCGAAATCAATACACCCACGGAGGTCATTAGCTTGTTTCAGTTGCGATCCAATCATGGGTAATTTTATTAACAGGAAGGTGGGTCCATGCAATAAGTCAAATTAATATTAACCATTTTTCAGGAGAGGCCTCATCATCAATGTATATTTCAAAATGCATTAGATGGTTAGGTGCGAAACGCCTTGATAAAAATATATGCATAAATTCCCAAATGTGCTCAAGTAAATAAGTGATGGGGCTAGTAAAGTCTACTGATGAACCATCAACATGTCATTCACATTAAAAACACCACATTTCAATGGAACTGAAATACGAGGAATTTGTTGATTTTAACAAAGTTTTTAAGTGCGATGTCCAGCACTGCGTTTTGATTCGCCACCCTTCTCCCTAGGCGTACACTTGATTGGATGAACTTTAAAATGGTGAAAACTCACTCCAGCCAATGCTTACATCAATCATTTGCTGTTAAATCCCTGACGGGAAGGAAGTGTGCAAGTTCACACTTCTAGAAAAGGGTGGAGAATAGGGACTAAGACATGGATATTGGCACCCTATTCCCTATATAGTGCACTACTTTTGACCAGAGCCCTATGGGACCGGGTCAAAAGTAGTGCACTATAAAAAGGGAATATGGTGCCATTTGTGTGTCAGCAATGAAGGAGGGTAAACTTACGCCTCAGCCACCTCAGCACGCTCCTCAGAGCGCTCAAGGTCACCCTCAAGGATCACCAGCTTACGGGCCACCTGTAGTCATACAAAACACACATTAAAGTACTCAGGCCAAACACTTCCAATAACTTCCAACACACACAAAACTATTCCCATGCAACATCTAAACAGAGATGGTGGCACGAAGAACGTGCAGAAACAGACCTTCAAGCTGACACAAGCATCAAAACACATCAAACTAAATTCTGTATTGACCAGTACATTCAATAGTCAAAAACAAAATGAAGAGGGAGGGGAAAAAACCCAAGAGATTTCATTTAAGAATTTAAGAGAAATCATTAAATAAAAATGTAATAAAAAGATCTTACGATGAGGGGCGGTAGCGGTGGGTTTAAAAAAAGAGCAAAAAAAATCAGATATAAAATGTCCTATAACCCCCATAGGATGAACCAACATACCGTAGCCCGTATAACCCCCATAGGATGAACCAACATACCGTAGCCCTATAACCCCCATAGGATGAACCAACATACCGTAGTCCTATAACCCCCATAGGATGAACCAACATACCGTAGTCCTATAACCCCCATAGGATGAACCAACATACCGTAATTCTATAACCCCCATAGGATGAACCAACATACCGTAGTCCTATAACCCCCATAGGATGAACCAACATACCGTAGTCCTATAACCCCCATAGGATGAACCAACATACCGTAGTCCTATAACTCCCATAGGATGAACCCACATACCGTAGTCCTATAACCCCCATAGGATGAACCAACATACCGTAGTCCTATAACCCCCATAGGATGAACCAACATACCGTAGCCCTTATAACCCCCATAGGATGAACCAACATACCGTAGTCCTATAACCCCCATAGGATGAACCAACATACCGTAGTCCTATAACCCCCATAGGATGAACCAACATACCGTAGTCCTATAACCCCCATAGGATGAACCAACATACCGTAGTCCTATAACCCCCATAGGATGAACCAACATACCGTAGTCCTATAACCCCCATAGGATGAACCAACATACCGTAGCCCTTATAACCCCCATAGGATGAACCAACATACCGTAGTCCGATAACCCCCATAGGATGAACCAACATACCGTAATCCTATAACCCCCATAGGATGAACCAACATACCGTAGCCCTTATAACCCCCATAGGATGAGCCAACATACCGTAGCCCTTATAACCCCCATAGGATGAACCAACATACCGTAATCCTATAACCCCCATAGGATGAACCAACATACCGTAGTCCTATAACCCCCATAGGATGAACCAACATACCGTAGTCCTATAACCCCCATCAGTCCTATAACCCCCATAGGATGAACCAACATATCGTAGCCCTTATAACCCCCATAGGATGAACCAACATACCGTAGCCCTTATAACTCCCATAGGATGAACCAACATACCGTAGCCCTTATAACCCCCATAGGATGAACCAACATACCGTAGTCCTATAACCCCCATAGGATGAACCAACATACCGTAGTCCTATAACCCCCATAGGATGAACCAACATACCGTAGTCCTATAACCCCCATCAGTCCTATAACCCCCATAGGATGAACCAACATACCGTAGCCCTTATAACCCCCATAGGATGAACCAACATACCGTAGCCCTTATAACTCCCATAGGATGAACTAACATACCGTAGCCCTTATAACCCCCATAGGATGAACCAACATACCGTAGTCCGATAACCCCCATAGGATGAACCAACATACCGTAGCCCTTATAACCCCCATAGGATGAGCCAACATACCGTAGTCCTATAACCCCCATAGGATGAACAAACATACCGTAATCCTATAACCCCCATAGGATGAACCAACATACCGTAGTCCTATAACCCCCATAGGATGAACCAACATACCGTAGCCCTTATAACCCCCATAGGATGAACCAACATACCGTAGTCCGATAACCCCCATAGGATGAACCAACATACCGTAGCCCTTATAACCCCCATAGGATGAACCAACATACCGTAATCCTATAACCCCCATAGGATGAACCAACATACCGTAGTCCTATAACCCCCATAGGATGAACCAACATACCGTAGTCCTATAACCCCCATCAGTCCTATAACCCCCATAGGATGAACCAACATACCGTAGCCCTTATAACCCCCATAGGATGAACCAACATACCGTAGTCCTATAACCCCCATCAGTCCTATAACCCCCATAGGATGAACCAACATACCGTAGCCCTTATAACCCCCATAGGATGAACCAACATACCGTAGCCCTTATAACTCCCATAGGATGAACCAACATACCGTAGCCCTTATAACCCCCATAGGATGAACCAACATACCGTAGTCCTATAACCCCCATAGGATGAACCAACATACCGTAGTCCTATAACCCCCATAGGATGAACCAACATACCGTAGTCCTATAACCCCCATCAGTCCTATAACCCCCATAGGATGAACCAACATACCGTAGCCCTTATAACCCCCATAGGATGAACCAACATACCGTAGCCCTTATAACTCCCATAGGATGAACTAACATACCGTAGCCCTTATAACCCCCATAGGATGAACCAACATACCGTAGTCCGATAACCCCCATAGGATGAACCAACATACCGTAGCCCTTATAACCCCCATAGGATGAGCCAACATACCGTAGCCCTTATAACCCCCATAGGATGAACCAACATACCGTAATCCTATAACCCCCATAGGATGAACCAACATACCGTAGTCCTATAACCCCCATAGGATGAACCAACATACCGTAGTCCTATAACCCCCATCAGTCCTATAACCCCCATAGGATGAACCAACATACCGTAGCCCTTATAACCCCCATAGGATGAACCAACATACCGTAGCCCTTATAACTCCCATAGGATGAACCAACATACCGTAGCCCTTATAACCCCCATAGGATGAACCAACATACCGTAGTCCGATAACCCCCATAGGATGAACCAACATACCGTAGCCCTTATAACCCCCATAGGATGAGCCAACATACCGTAGCCCTTATAACCCCCATAGGATGAACCAACATACCGTAATCCTATAACCCCCATAGGATGAACCAACATACCGTAATCCTATAACCCCCATAGGATGAACCAACATACCGTAATCCTATAACCCCCATAGGATGAACCAACATACCGTAATCCTATAACCCCCATAGGATGAACCAACATACCGTAGGCCTATATACTGTGTACCAGAAGTGGCAGGTCTACAACCCCCATGATCAAATGTGTAGCCAGCTCCCAGGGTGCAGCTGGTGCCCTCAGTGGGGAAGTGCACTAGACTGGCTGAGTGTTAGTGAGAGAGATCGAGGGAGAGCGGTCAATGACAGGTCTCATTCTGTATAAATCCATTAGACAGCTACTTTGTCTGTCAGTGTAATCCTCTGGGATGTGGGCTCATGTGACCTCCAGGTCTAAGCCACAGGCCATGAGCAATCAACATATGCTACAGGCTAAACTGCTAATCAGTTCCCCCTAGGTACAGATCTAGGATCAGCTTCCCCTTCCCCAATCCTAACATTAACCATTAGTGAGGAAAATGCTGAACTGGCCCAGGATCAGCATCTAGGGTAAACATCACCCTATACTACGGTACCTGTGTATGACCTTAGCTAAGCAAGCTAAATTTAGCTCTACACTACGTGGCCGGATTCCAGGAGCCAGATTAAGCCTAATCCTGGGCAAAAATCACATTCAACAGAGATTGATCTTGCTTTTTAGTTCAAGAGCCTGGGAAACAGCCAAAGAGCGTGGGGTTATGCTGAAATCTACAAATTTACTGTAGAAATTATGAGTTTTCCACAGAACACATACAGGCATTGAAAATAAAATATATCGGGGGAAACAAAAGACCAAACGGTTTGTTCAAGACCTGATAGAATACTTAGAAATGCATCTTGTCATGTTAGGATAATGAAGCCTAGGCAGAGGTACGGATGGGGGGCTTCCACAGAGAGGCCTCCTTTGATCTGACATGTAGCAGGCTAAACTGATGCTACAGAGGAGAAAGGGGTATGCAGTGTGGGTGTATGTCTGTACTGTTATAGAGAAACACCACAGGTGTCAACGCTACCATCAAGGGAACACAACAGCTTCCATTTTCCAAACAATCTTAAATCAAATCAAGTGTTGATATGCTTGTTACAGGGGCTACAAAATTATGAAAAGTGGTGGATTCCAGCGTATGACATGGCTCTACAGTAGTCTGGCTTTAGTCAATGGGCACGTTCCAGATCGCACTGTGTGTCAAAGGTAACGTCTCAGAAACTATAGTAAACATGATATAGCAACCTTTAAAAAAAATATTTAAAAAAGACGACCTGGAACGCAACGATACTTTAGGGCAGAAGGACACCCACCTCCTCGTACTTCCTGTCGGCCTCCTCAGCAATGTGCTTGGCCTCCTTTAGCTGCATCTCCTGGATCTCCATCTTCTCCTCGTCCTTTGACGCCCTGTTCTCTATCACCTTCATTCCTCTGGAAAAACACCACAGGGTTAGCTACAGTATGGACCTTCATCTCCAACCCTGTTCTCCATCACCATTCCTCTGGGGGACACCACAGGCAACAGGACAGAGAGAAGTCATGGGTGATTGGGGGGGGGGGGGGGGGGGGTTGGAACATACTTTCGATGTGTACTTTCTTTAATATCAAAAATACTTTGACCTGTCCACTCTGTTATGTTTCAATGCTAATAGTAACTGCTGAAGGAAATTCTGAAAAACTATTGGGGCTTGTTGAATGTCTTGGCTAGCGTTTCTTCCTACTTCCTTCCATAATTCCTATTCTGAAAGAAATGGGGAACCCTGCTCTAGAGCAGAATGGCTGAACTATGGTGGTGCTCCCCTGCTCAGACGTTGCATGCATCAACCAATGGTGGCATGCCACTTCATTAACTGTGCAGTCGGGCATCAGATTGCTAAAACATATGATGTGGTTAGCGGACACGTAAAATACCTATCCAGGTGTTGTAACATTTGGCATGCATCGGATACACAACCTAAAAGAGGAGACGGAAGTCCTACCTCTCGCTCTCGTCTGCAGCCTTCTCGGCCTCCTCCAGCTTCTGCAGCGCAGTGGCCAGTCTCTCCTGGGCCCTGTCCAACTCCTCCTCTACCAGCTGGATACGTCTGTTTAGGGAAGCCACCTCTGCCTCTGCCTGGTGGGGGAGAGAAAACACTCAGTCAGCCACAATAAATGTGCTGGGTTGCCAACTGCCTCCATTTATTCCACATTGGATAATTTTCTTAGCCTGGTTGGTGTATCACCCAAACTGAGCTGCCAGGGAGGAAGGAAACTCATCTGGGATATGGTTAATAGGTTACATGTGGTAGGCTTACAGATTTATCAAATCATTGCAGTGCAAGCAACCATATCCAAGTTCCATACCATAAAGAATAACCACCTTCAATATGACCTTGGGTTCATCCATGTAGCATACATTTTTCTCAGGTGTCCCTAGTTTTCACCATTGAAATACCATGGATACTGATCAACACCTTTGTTGAATGTCTATACATATTTTTTTCTTTAGAACCTTCTTTTCAAAACATTGAAAGCATTTAGAAAAGAACCTTCTTGACACAGAATGACCATGGTTCATTGGATTAGCAGAGGCCTTCTCATTGCTCTATGGGGAAGTGAAGTGGCATCATACCACAGTTAATGACAAACGCAAACAATCCCAGCATTGAGGCAGTGGGAGGAGGAATGTGTTCCCTTATGTCACAAGGGACAGTAATGACAGTGCCAAAGGTTTATTTGTCCAGTTAGGGGCCCTTTGAGCTTCTATTTACCCCTGAACCAACGTTTGTTGGTACTGTCACATTGGCCTTCCTGAGAATTTTTTTTTGCACCTTTTGATACATCAAGTGGGTCCTTTTGGGCTCTACCTTTTGTCTTGTGGTAAAAAATGTGTAACACTAAGATTGTAGGCTTTCTAATAACAGACTGTTGGCCTAACAAAGGGTAGCTGTAAACGTAGAAAACAAGCAGCAGCATGTGAACTACATTAGACTCGTGGATATCAGTAGAACAGTCCATTTCCACAAGGCAGCAACTCTCCATAGACTTGCTGAAGCAGGTGGGGGGCTGATCAAGCAGTGAGTCCATGAGTAGATGATGATGACAGATGATTGGATGGAGAGAGCACCGCATTCCAGCATTCTTAATGTTCCCGCTGGGGGATACAGGCGGAGTTAACGGCAAAACAAAAGAGCCATTGTCTGTCGTCGTCCCCCCCAGCAGCAGAAGACAGCTAATTAGACCCCCCCCCCCTCAGCCAAATCCCAGAAATCTGTTCCCATTCTGCCGGGCCTTCGTCGGGGAAGCTGTGGAATGCCATCTGTGACATTGAAAACATTCCAGAGCCTTTCACTTTCACAGACCGGTTAATACCACACTTCATTTGGCTCGGTTTAGTCAAATAATTGATATGTGGCACTCGTGCCAGGCAAACTGTTAAGAGATTACCATTTCAGAGAGAACCAACACGTTCTCAGTGTAGATTGTTTGGCAATGGGACAGAACAGGAACAATAAGCTTGCTCTTTTGTTGGTCAATTTTTATATTTCTGGCCTGGGCCCAAAGCCATATTGTAGTATGATTGACAGTCAGTGTTCCTCCCCTTGGGTGAACCTGGCCCCTTACTGAAATATTTCCTAAATTCCCGGTGTGTATGATTGCACTTCAAAGCTGTTTACATTAATGATAGTCATATTCCATCATGGCAAGCAGAAAGGTTGAGGTCCAGTTGCTCTGTTAAAGGAGTAGTTTACTATTTTAAAACATGACTACTTTCAAGGTAAGGAACTAATATATATATATATTTTTTTTTAAAGTTAGCTGAAAACTGTAATGGCCGTTTAAAGATAACCGAACTTTGGATTACTCATAGCCTACTTTCAGGGTGAGGCACCACCAAACAAGATATTGTAAAATAGTGAACTGCTCCTTTAATGGTAGAGTGACTTTGGGCTGACTGAATGGACCCAAGGCCATTCTCTCTCAGCTAAAACTCTGGTCAGAAAATGATTAACCTGCTCAACTGCCAGAGATGAGACAGCGAGAAATACAGACAGCGACTCTGGCTAGACAGGGAGTGGAGTCAGGAAGAGAGACCTGCTCAATAAAAGCTGCCCTCATCCCTTCTGCTCCCTACGGTACACTGGCTCATTTGATTTGTACAATTTAACAACCAGTCATCAATTAGTGTTTAAGTGAGGTTTATATCTAATTATGTGGAAACAGTTGAATGAACACTGGATGTCTTTCATGTACAAACTAGAAAGAGAAAATAATACATTGAGGACTACGCTATTTTGTTAAGGGCTCATTACAGCCAAACATTATCAGCTAACGTGCAGCCACTTCTCTGTACGTATGCATGCTCTGCACAACTTAATTCCCTTGACAGCCCAATACCCTTGTGAAAGGTGGGCGATAAACAAATTAGCCTACTGAGGTGCGCTCATGCAAGGGCAGCAAGCTCAACAGCCAGCTTATGCTCTAGTGTAGGCATTACAATGCATGTCCATTAGCATCATGGCTCACCAGAAACTAACTCTGTACAGCAGGGGTGTCAAAGTCAAATGGACGGAGGGCCAAATAAAAAAATCAGCTACAAGACGAGGGCCGGACTGTTCGAATGTTCATTGAAAATTTTTTAAATGACGCATATAGTCTAGTGAACCTAATTGAACCTACTGAAAACCTAACAAATATATTACAATATGATCAGATAAATAAAGCAATATTTTCTTATGGCTCTGTCAGTAATCTTTAATTTTCAACAGACACAAAAGACAAATTTCCTTTATATAAATATCCCCATAACATGAACATTAAATGAAAGAAACCGGTATTCAAGGCACCATCAGTAGACTATATTTTCTATTTTAGCAAAAGTGGGCTAAATTTACTTCAAAGAAAAAACAATAATAGCAATTTTCTATCATCCACTCAACTGAAATATTTTTAAAATATAATTGGATTGAAATACAAAAAAATAAAGTGCAAAAATCTATTAATCAAAAACAACACTTTGTTTAAGGAGAAGTAACATGCAGTGAAAACAAATATTAAATTTTAACTTTTAAACTTGAACTGAGTAAAAACTCTAAATATGTGATTGCACAGTAATGTTCACTTGTTTGAGGTTGAGGGTGATACTTGGTGGTGTCCCATCTTTTCCACAAGTTCATCAATGTTCGGGGTAAGGCTCTGAGCTGAAGAAATCCTCAGAATTGAGTGGAGGTGTTCAGCAGTAAGTCGACTTCTGTGTGATGTTTTGTTCAGGTTCATCAAAGAAAACAGTTGTTCACACAGGTATGTGCTGCCAAACATAGACAACGTTTGAGCAGCCTGGATGCGCAGCTGGGGCATTGTGCCGGGGAGGAAACGGGCGAACTCCGCAGCACCCACTGCCGCATATTTTGCCCTCAGTGCATCATTGCATTGGAGGTCAATCAACTCCATTTGGAGGTTTGGTGGTGAGCTTTCCACGTCAACAGCAAATGGGTTACCGAGCAGTTCCAACCTGCTTTTTTGTGCTTCAAAGTCAGCAAATCGGCGTCGAAAGTCAGCGGCAAGCATACCTATTTTATCAGCCAACTGTGTGCTCGGGAACGCACTGGTAGAGAGCTTCTCTTTCATGGTCTGGCAGCTGGGAAAGTGGCTCAAATTTTCTTTCCGCATCTGCGTCTCCCACAGAGTCAGTTTGGTTTTAAATGCCTTCACTGTACTGTACATATCAGAGATGACACGATCCCGACCCTGCAGCTGCAAGTTTATTGCATTCAGATGACTCGTAATGTCACACAGAAAAGCCATTTCACACAGAAACATTTCGTCTCGGAGTTGTGTTGTGTCTTTCCCTTTGCTGTCCAAGAACAGACAAATCTCCTCACGAAGCTCGAAACATCTTTGAAGCACCTTTCCCTGGCTTAGCCATCGCACCTCTGTGTGATAAGGCAAATCACCATGCTCCGTTTCTAACTCCGTCAGAAATGCCTTGAACTGGCGGTGATTCAAACCTTTGGCTCTGATAAAGTTAACTGTGCGCGTGATGATGCTCATTACATGCTCCATTTTCAAGGCTTTACCGCACAACGCTTCCTGGTGTATGATACAATGATAAGCTGTCAGCTCACCTGTCGCGTTTTCCTCTTGCATCTTTTCCCGTATCTTCGCCACCAGTCCGCTCCTGTGTCCACACATCGCAGGTGCTCCGTCGGTTGTCAAACCCACGAGTTTTTCCCAAGGCAGCTCCATCTCATTTACACATCTTGACACCTCTTCATACAAATCATGCCCCGTAGTTGTGCCATGCATAGGACGTAAAGCCAAAAACTCCTCTGTCACGCTTAGGTTGGAGTCCACTCCGCGGATGAAAATTGACAACTGGGCAATGTCAGAAATGTCGGTGCTCTCATCCACAGCCAAGGAATATGCAATAAAATCTTTTCCCTTTTTCACAAGCTGCTCTTTTAGATTGATGGACAACTGGTCTACTCTCTCGGCAATGGTGTTTCTGCTCAGACTCACATTTAAAAAGAGTTGCCTTTTTTCTGGGCAAACTTCGTCACAAACTTTAATCATGCAGTTTTTGATGAAATCCCCCTCCGTAAATGGCCGGGCTGATTTAGCGATCTCTTCTGCCAAAATAAAACTGGCCTTGACAGCAGCCTGGCCTTGTGATTTGGCTTTTTTGAACAGAGCCTGTCGAGATTTGAGGCCTCGTTTTAATTCCTCTGCCTTTTGTAGCCTTTGTTCCATGTCCATATTCTTGTTTTTGTCCGCGTGTTTCGTTTCATAATGTCGTCTCAGATTATACTCTTTCAGTACCGCCACACTTTCTCCACACAGAAGACACACAGGTTTTCCAGCTACCTTCGTGAACATATACTCCGACTCCCACCTTGTTTGAAACCCCCGGTTCTCAGTATCCACCTTCCGTTTTGCCATTTTTGATGGGTATCTGAAAGTTAATTTTACTGTGATGCTGACGACTGCTGTGCCAATAAATATTGAAATGAAGCAGCCTACTGCTCGGTGCGTCACCTTTGCATTGTGGGAAATGTAGTATTGGTGCGTGTAAAAGATCTGCGGGCTGCCGGCTTGCTGCGGGCCGGTTCTAATAATAAATCAAGATCATCCCAGGGGCCGTAAAAAACCTTCTTGCGGGCCGGATGTGGCCCGCGGGCCTTGACTCTGACATATGTGCTGTACAGCATCTGATGGAATAAAGACCATATCAAGGTCAAGCCTGCTTGCTATGGGAAAACAGCACATCAATAATACTGCTTCGTAGGCCATCAAGAGAGCAACTTCCATGCATACATAATGGCCAACACCCACCCTCCATTTTGAGGGACTGCCACTGTCCACATCCAAACTGAATAGAAGATGAATAATAGAGTATGATAAGTAGTAACTTAAGTCAGCAGGCTATACAGGGACAGATCTATCAAGTTACATTCTCCTTTATAGGGCATCTTTAAATTCAATGTAATGTGTTTAAATCCAGTTTTAGTGAAGTATTGAGTTCATATGGGAGTCTACTCTGGCATATCAAACGTTTTGAAGTAACAATTTGCCAAGAGCCAGTCTGCTTTAACTGGTATTAATTAACCTTACGTGGCTCTCTCCGGGACTGTGACCATGAGTAAGCTAAAACATGGAGTAATTTACGGACCGGGCTGCACCTACGGCTGTAAACTTGCCAAATGCACAAACCGTAAAACACTCCACATTTTCAGTTCCCTCTGTACCAGCAAAAGAGAGACTTTGCGATATTAGGTAATTATATTCCGTGTGTAAGCAATTACTTTTGTGGACTGCATCCATGCTCCCCTATAAATGGTGATCATAGGCTCCAACTCGGATTAATCGGTTTATTCTAGGCGTCTCTTACCCGCTCTCTGGCCTGTCTCTCCGCATCAACCTCTCTCTGGAGCGTTTCGGCACGGTCCTCCGCATCATCAGCTTGTTGCTGCAATGTCTGAATTTTCCTTTTCACGGCTTCAATAGATGTTATTCCAGCCATTGCAACTATCTATGTAACACTTATATTCAATAGACAAAGCTGCTATAAACGCGACGTTGCCTAGAGCGCTACAGGGCACCTTGATTGATGAGTCACGCGGCTTGTAGTAGCGACGGCCCAGTGATAGTCTACAATATAGTTATTTTGTGCCACTTGTATCCATATGCAAGCCTAAACGATCTTGTTAATTCAGCGAAATGCTTGCAGTCTCCTGCCTGCTAATGCGTTATCACAATTCAGTAGCTAGGGTACAAAGTTACTACATTCTTTTCTCCGCCTCCTCTCTTATCTTTCAGATGATGTCACAGGTCCGCGGCAGTTTAAAGGAATAGCAGCATAAAAAAAACAGTTTTGAAGAGCAGCATTTTATTTTGCTGTGCATCTCTTTGTGTTCTATTGAAATAAAGCACGTGTGTCTCAATGCTGTATGTCAATGCATATGTCATTTAGGCCATATGTCATTTAGACCAACGGCTTGTAAGTAAGAATGTCACGGTAAGGTTTACACCTGTTGTATTCGGCGCATGCGACAAATACGATTTGATTTGGTTCCCAACCTTTTTCGGTTACTGTACCACCAACTGAATTTTGCTCTGCCTGGAGTAACCCTGAAGAACCCCCTAATGTACCCTGCCTGATCTCATAGACTAGACGTAATATAGTAAACGTAAACCCAGGACACTCAAATTAGTATGATACGTTACATTTGGTATGGTTACAGACAGTTACTTAAGTCAAAAACGAAATCTCACCACGGACAACATTAGCGTGTTAGCTAATTAGCAACTTTTCACCTACTTACTACTTTTTAGCTACTTTGTAACTACTTAGCATGCTAGCTAGCCCTTCCCCAAACCCTTACCTTAATTAAAACTTTTAGCTAACCCTTCCCCTAGCCCTAACCTAAACCCTTTTAGCTAACCCTAACCCTAACCTTAACCCTTTAACCTACCTCCTAAACTGAACCTTAATTCTAACCCCTAACCCCAAGCCTAGCTAACGTTAGCCAGCTAAGCCTGGTCAATAAGGGTAAAAAGATAACCTCTCAAACAGATACTCAACTTTGTGAGAGATCTGCGTGTAGAGCTGAGCATACGGTATAAGTCGCACAGGAGAAAACAGGTGTAGCAAGTAAACTTGCTGAAGAGAGACGTTGATGAATGAGCTTCTACTTATTTATTGTAACCTAGGTGGCATGGCATACACATATACATTTCTAATCAGCTGGCTCAATGCACTTAAAAAAATATAAAGCTAAATAATAACATTAATATTATATTATTCAAAATAAAGAAAAGGCTTTCTGTTTGCCAATCCTACATCAATATTATTGGCGCTCACATTTCTGAGCTTCTGTAAATCTATTCACTGTATGAATATATACAAAAAAGTGATTTTTTAACATGTTTTATTTAACTAGGCAAGTCAGTTAAGAACAAATTCTTATTCACAATGACGGCCTACCCCCGGCCAAACCCGGGCCAATTGTACGCCACTCTATAGGACTCCCAATCATGGCCGGTTGTGATACAGCCTGGAATCGAACCAGGGTGTCTAGTGACACCTTTAGATGCAGTGCCTTAGACCACTGCGCCACTCGGGAGCAGTGGGCTTTAGATGTACTTGTGACTGGGGGTCAGTTAATATTCTTAAAAAGTGCTTAACTGTAGCCTACTAACCATTATTTAAACATATTAATCTAGAATAACAGTATATGAATGAACAGGATTTATTTGTTTCACGGTTTGAGACCTAAACTGTGTACTTTAGTAGCTACCTACTGTTTTGTCAAGTATTTTCAGATTATGTATCTGTTTTTCCTCCATGAAAGGAGGAATAGGACAAGCTACTTAATGGTGATCTTGTAATTATTTACTTGTGTGTGGTAGACTATTGCATAATTATCCTAATTCAAAGCAATACTGCTGTTGATGGTAGCCTCAGAAAAGTACCTATGGTTTTTAGTTTTATGCATTTATCATGAGTTGAATCTGTAATTTATCATGTTATAAGTTATGAGTGTAACCATTGTGTGTTTATGTAATACCATTTAGTTGACAAGAGGTCTGACTCTTTAAACCTGTCCAGACAGAGAGAGAGAGAGAGAGAGAGAGGGAGAGAGAGAGAGAGAGACAGAGACAGAGAGAGACAGAAAGAGAGAAAGAGAGAGAGGGAGAGAGAGAGACAGAGAGAGAGAGAGAGACAGAGAGAGATAGAGAGAGAGAAAGAGAGAGAGAGAGAGAGACAGGGGGAGGGAGAGAGAGAGAGCGAGAGGGAGCTTTGTCCAAACACAGTCTCAAAAATAGACTAATTGTGAAGCTGTGAGCATGAACTGGAAAGCATGACTTCACTTCACTATAAACAAGACTGCATTCTTTCAATTCTTTTCCTTCTTTGGTAACATTATAATGTTACAAGTTAAAGATTTTGAATATGAGATGTCTAATGTTACGCATGCTTAAGATTTTCACGAGTATCATAATTACTAAGTTGTAATTTCTTTGTGTTTAAATATGTGGCATAATCAGCGGGATATACCAATAGGCTACATGCGTCATTGGGTTTGCCATTGAAAAAACGTCCCGACTCAATTATTGAAAATAATTATGTATACAGTGCCTTGCGAAAGTATTCGGCCACCTTGAACTTTGCGACCTTTTGCCACATTTCAGGCTTCAAACATAAAGATATAAAAATGTATTTTTTTGTGAAGAATCAACAACAAGTGGGACACAATCATGAAGTGGAACGACATTTATTGGATATTTCAAACTTTTTTAACAAATCAAAAACTGAAAAATTGGGCGTGCAAAATTATTCAGCCCCCTTAAGTTAATACTTTGTAGCGCCACCTTTTGCTGCGATTACAGCTGTAAGTCGCTTGGGGTATGTCTCTATCAGTTTTGCACATCGAGAGACTGAAATTTTTTCCCATTCCTCCTTGCAAAACAGCTCGAGCTCAGTGAGGTTAGATGGAGAGCATTTGTGAACAGCAGTTTTCAGTTCTTTCCACAGATTCTCGATTGGATTCAGGTCTGGACTTTGACTTGGCCATTCTAACACCTGGATATGTTTATTTTTGAACCATTCCATTGTAGATTTTGCTTTATGTTTTGGATCATTGTCTTGTTGGAAGACAAATCTCCATCCCAGTCTCAGGTCTTTTGCAGACTCCATCAGGTTTTCTTACAGAATGGTCCTGTATTTGGCTCCATCCATCTTCCCATCAATTTTAACCATCTTCCCTGTCCCTGCTGAAGAAAAGCAGGCCCAAACCATGATGCTGCCACCACCATGTTTGACAGTGGGGATGGTGTGTTGCTTTTACGCCAAACATAACGTTTTGCATTGTTGCCAAAAAGTTACATTTTGGTTTCATCTGACCAGAGCACCTTCTTCCACATGTTTGGTGTGTCTCCCAGGTGGCTTGTGGCAAACTTTAAACAACACTTTTTATGGATATCTTTAAGAAATGGCTTTCTTCTTGCCACTCTTCCATAAAGGCCAGATTTGTGCAATATACGACTGATTGTTGTCCTATGGACAGAGTCTCCCACCTCAGCTGTAGATCTCTGCAGTTCATCCAGAGTGATCATGGGCCTCTTGGCTGCATCTCTGATCAGTCTTCTCCTTGTATGAGCTGAAAGTTTAGAGGGACGGCCAGGTCTTGGTAGATTTGCAGTGGTCTGATACTCCTTCCATTTCAATATTATCGCTTGCACAGTGCTCCTTGGGATGTTTAAAGCTTGGGAAATCTTTTTGTATCCAAATCCGGCTTTAAACTTCTTCACAACAGTATCTCGGACCTGCCTGGTGTGTTCCTTGTTCTTCATGATGCTCTCTGCGCTTTTAACGGACCTCTGAGACTATCACTGTACAGGTGCATTTATACGGAGACTTGATTACACACAGGTGGATTGTATTTATCATCATTAGTCATTTAGGTCAACATTGGATCATTCAGAGATCCTCACTGAACTTCTGGAGAGAGTTTGCTGCACTGAAAGTAAAGGGGCTGAATAATTTTGCACGTCCAATTTTTCAGTTTTTGATTTGTTAAAAAAGTTTGAAATATCCAATAAATGTCGTTCCACTTCATGATTGTGTCCCACTTGTTGTTGATTCTTCACAAAAAAATACAGTTTTATATCTTTATGTTTGAAGCCTGAAATGTGGCAAAAGTTCGCAAAGTTCAAGGGGGCCGAATACTTTCGCAAGGCACTGTAAATAACTAAACTTAACATATTTAAAACCGGTAGTGTCTATCAGGTTTCTATCATGAGTAAGCCTGACAATTAACTAATCATCTCTCTCATCAAGTATAGCCACAGTCTTTAAATAGATCAGTGTGACAACTATTGGTGACTGTCCTCTATTGGCACGGTTACAACTCTGGTGACATCATCACGGTGGCGTGATGATGGAGCGGGAAGACGCGGCGGTCGGGAGGGGTGGAACATCAGCGGGAGGAGGAGGTGGTCAGGAGGGGTGGAACATCAGCGGGAGAAGGAGGTGGTCAGGAGGGGTGGAACATCAGCGGGAGGAGGAGGTGGTCAGGAGGGGTGGAACATCAGCAGGAAGAGGAGGTGGTCAGGAGGGGTGGAACATCAGTGGGAAGAGGAGGTGGTCAGGAGGGGTGGAACATCAGCGAGAAGATGAGGTGGTCGGAACGGGTGGAACATCAGGAAATTATAAACTATGTTTTTAGGAAGGATTTTGAGAACAGGTAGTCTAGAATGCTGACAGCCACAGTTCTTATATGGACATGGTGAAACGGAATTGGAACTCTGAAGCATAACTGTACAGAGTTGAAATTAGCCTGGTCCCAGCTATTGCTTAGACGCCACTCTCTCAATTGAGTATCTTACCTAGTTATTTTTTAGATGATCTCATTTGCTATTTTGTAGCTTTAGCAACTATGTGTGTGTTTGTCTATCCCATTTCGTTCCTCTCCCGTAGGCTTTGCAGATGCTCCCCACCCCTTGGCTGCAACCATTCTAATTTAGTTCACCTTGCAAGCACAACCCACGTGGAATTCCTGGTCTCTTTTTGGCCCTTCCGGAAACATGGATCACCCCAGAGAACACTGCTACCCCAGCTGCTGTCTCTTCATCTGATAACATTTTCTCATACTCCGAGAGGATTTGGTCGTCACGGTGGTGGCATAGGGCTGGCTGCTCATTTCTCCTAAATGGAGATAATCTCTTTTCTCCCTCACACACCTGTCCATCTCCTCATTTGAACTCACTGCTGTCACTGTCACTGTCACTTGTTCACTGAAGCTCAACATTGTTGTCATCTATAGCTCACCAGGTGCCCTTAGAGAGTTCCTTAATGAGCTTGACACATGCTGGGTGTACTAGGTGACTTCAACCTCCCGACATCTGCCTTTGATTCATTTCTTTCCAACTCTTTCTTTCCCCTCCTTGCCTCTTTTGACCTCTTCCTTTCCCAGTTCCCTCCCACTCACAAGGCAGGCAATACACTTGACCTAATCTTTACTAGAGGCTGTTTGTCTACTAATCTCACGGCAACCCACCTCCAGGTCTCTGATCACTACTTTGTTTCCTTTTCTGTCCCTTTCCTCCAATCCTAACCACTCAGGCCCTACCCAGATGGTAATGCGCCGTCACAATCGTTGCTCTCTCCCACTACTCTCTCCTCCTCTATCCTATCATCTCTAAATCCTTCTCCCTCCCGTCTACTGATTCCTCTTTGACCCTACTATCCTCCATTTCCGCATCCTATGACTCGCACTGTCCTCTTTCCTTCCGACCTGCTCAGCCTGCTTCTTCCCTCTTTCCAATCGAAGCTCGCATCCGCTACAAGACCATGTAGCCTACGGAGCAGCAAGAGGAATTGCCCCTACTTTCAGGCTCTGCTCAAACTCTACACCCCAACCCAACCCAAGTACTCCGTTCTGCCACCTCTGGTCTCTTGAGCTCCCGCTCAACCCAGTCCAAGCTCTTCTCTGTCCTGGCACCCCAATGGTGGAACCGAGTCCCTGCCCATCTTCCGAAAACCCTACTCTTCAAAGATGATAAAATATATATATATATTTAACTTGGCAAGTCAGTTAAGAACAAATTCTTATTTACAATGACAGCCTACCCCGGCCAAACTCAGATGAGTGGGACTCCCCCACGGGGCTCCCAATCACAGCCGGTTGTGATGCAGCCTGGATACGAACCAGGGACTGCAGTGACACTCCTTGCACTGAAATGCAGTGCCGTTGCGCCACTTGGGAGCCCATAGTCTTAAATAATTCCACAGCGCACCCCCTCCTCATGAGATTATTTGAGTGTGTTTACACAGGCAGCCTAATTCAGATCTTTTGACAATTATTTGGCGTATCCGATACCCATCTGATCTTTTCCCTAATGTGTAAACAGCAATAACAAAAAAACATGGAATCTGATCTTTTGAGTTCCAATTTACACCACCTCCATATGTTCATCTCAATCCTGATACAATTCAGTCTGGATGCTCAGATCTGATTATTTTGCTCTGAAATGTTTTATTTTTGCACATGCCATGCCGTTACCATGTCAACTACCCCAAAATGTAAAGGATCAGTGACAAGAAATGAGCATCGCATCTGTGTATCTACTACTACTAGATGCTACATCAATGTGAATACACACATCTGATATGGGTCACATATAAAACTGAGTGTGGACAGTCAGAAAAAAAGATTGGATATGAATAAAACAAATTTGGAATTGGGTTGTTAGGGTGGCTGCCTTTTCTGGGTTACAGGTTGTCTTGCTACACTCTTAGGATAACCTTTGGAAGAACCCTATTTGGTTCCAGGTAGAATCATTTTGGTTCCATGTAGAACCCTTTCCACAGAGGGTTCTAGATGGAACCCAAAAGGGTTCTACCTGGAACCAAAAATGGTTCTACGTGGAGCCAAAAATGATACTCCTATGGGGACAGCCAAAGAACCCTTTCGGATCCCTTTTTTCCCCTACTCAATGGGGAAAGGCCTATGATGACATATAAAACAACAATATATAAGGTAACTTGAATGCGTATACCAGATCATATAATCATAAGAAAGGCTATGAGACATCATTTAGAAAAAACATTGTCCTGTCTTAAGGTACAGTACGAATGATGACAAAAAAGTTATACCAGCAACTGAAGGTTTACTTATAGTTTACTACCACTGCTAGTCCGGCCTAAAGGTGTAGCGTACTGTATTATACGGTCTCTGTGAACCGTTCTGACACCATGTTGACCTGTATTTGACCGGAGTCAGACAAAGTGCGGACCAGAGACCACGGCAATCAAAGAAAGTCAAACCAAATCATTCCCTGCATTCACTCCAAGGTGCTGACAAGCTTTATGCTGTGTTTGCAAAATGTGATACAGGTCGAGGTTCGGCACTTTCTCCGCCGCAGCTGTCAACAAGCAAGGTCGCTTGATCAGTGGGGTTCCAACTGGCCCATATCAGATGTGTGTATTCACATTGATGTAGCATCTAGTAGTAGTAGATACACAGATGCGATGCTCATTTCTTGTCACTGATCCTTTACATTTTGGGGTAGTTGACATGGTAACGGCATGGCATGTGCAAAAATAAAACATTTCAGAGCAAAATAATCAGATCTGAGCATCCAGACTGAATTGTATCAGGATTGAGATGAACATATGGAGGTGGTGTAAATTGGAACTCAAAAGATCAGATTCCATGTTTTTTCGTTATTGCTGTTTACACATTAGGGAAAAGATCAGATGGGTATCACATACGCCAAATATTTGTCAAATGATCTGAATTGGACTGCGTACACCAGCCAAATATTCTCGTGAGGAGGGAGGGGGGCGCTGTGGGATTATGTAAGATTCTCTTTGAAGAGTAGGGTTTTCAGATGTTGATGGGCATGGCCGGAGAGGATGGAACTTGAGGTGCGTCCCAAAAATATTTCCTCTGGTGGAGGCATGTGGGCTGGTAGGAGTTTACACCATATTTCTCATATTAGTCATTTCCATTCAAATCAGCAAGGGCAAGTGAACAAGCGCTCACATTGGGAGGAAGGTGAGATAATTGGGACAAAACCTGGGAGGTTTGACAGAAGCATACTGCCCACACTGTGCAGTGCAGGTTTGTCCCACCAGGGGGAGACAACGGGACCTGGAGCCTGACAGCCTGCTAATTGATGACCTGACGACACATTTAGCTGTGTATACTTTTACATAGTATAACATTACAAGTGTGCTTTAATGACAGGCAGCAATGGTGAAATTGTGAAAACTATATGGCTGGAGGATCTTGGCATCCTTGATGAAATACAATCCTAAATGAAATTTAATCCCAATGAAGTGTTTGATTTTATAGGTGAATTTATGACAATAACTTAGTAGGGGAAATGCATTAGCCATAACATATTCTGACATATTATTATCTAAATGACCAGTGAAAATCAACAAAGAGGAGGGAATTATGCAGTAGTCTCTGGAGTCAGTTGCTCGTCTGTGTACTGCAGTGATACATTGCCTAAAAGCACGACCATGTCACCCATACCTGTAACTGGGGTGTGCGTATGTACATGCCTCAATGGGGTGTGTCTGTGTGCGCGTGTGTGTGTGCCGTGCTTTGACGTCACCATGGTCATAGTGACCCCCCAGTGGTACCCAGTGTCACTCACGTCTGTGGCCTTCTTCTCAGCCTGCTCCAGCTTCTCCTGGGCATCCTTCAGTGACTCTGAGTATTTATCCAACTCATCCTCCACTCCCTTCAGCTTCTTCTGCAGGGCCAGCAACTCTTCTTCCAGCTAGAAGACACACACACACACACACACAGACACAGACACAGACACAGACACACACAGACACACACACACACACACACACACACACACACACACACACACACACACACACACAAATGTCAGGGGACCAATCCATTTTGTTTGTTTGTTAGAGTCATATACAATAAGATACATAACCGATTCAATAAGATACATAACCGATTCAACAAGATACATAACCGATTCAATAAGATACATAACCGATTCAATAAGATACATAACCGATTCAATAAGATACATAACCGATTCAATAAGATACATAACCGATTCAATAAGATACATAACCGATTCAATAAGATACATAACTGATTCATATCAAACCTACTCTAAAGAGCATTCACAAAGTCTCCATAAGCACTATATAGATGCTTCACAAATCATTCATAAGCAAAGTCCTAAAGAGTGATATAACAGCTCCTTATATATATGACGCTTAATATGGCGTGGTCCTTGATGCCGCCTTTACCATATCATTTACTTGTGAAGGGCTTATGTAGGGTTTATGAAGGGCTTATGTAGGGTTTTTGAAGGGTTTATGTAGGTTTTATGAAGGGTTTATGAAGGATTTACATAGTGTTTTGAAGGGTTCATGTAGGTTTTATTAAGGGTTTATGAAGGATTTACATAGGGTTTAGAAGGGTTTGTGAACGGTTTATAAAGAGTTTATAAAGGGTTTATGAAGGGTTTATGAAGGTGTCAGTATGCCTTAAAAGCGAAATCCTTTTAAGTTTGAAGTGGGACCCATACTGCATATAGATTGAGTTAGCGGTACAAGAACTGTCCTGTTGAAGGTTATACTCTATCCTCCAGTCGATGTGTCTGGGTATAACAGAGCACTGCCCGAGGCTGACTGTCAGGGCAGGTTGGGCCAGGCATGAGGACAGACTTATAAAGGGAAAGCTGTCATAGTGTCCCTCCAGAGTCATAGGTTGTTTTCCAAATGCCACCATTTTCCCTACATAGTGCACTTCCTTTCACCAGTGCCCGCCAAAAGTAGTGCACTATGTAGGGAATAGGGTGGAATTTGTGACCAGACAGTCTCAGAGTGACTGGGGCTGCAGCTGGTGATGTTCCCTCAGTCTCCCCTTTCAACGGGCATCAAATAAACCCCTGTGCATTATCCACAAGCCTGGCAGCCGGGACATAGCTCCCTCCGCAGCCTCGTAAAAGCAGACACCTATTAATTGTATTCTTGTGACGATAGCAACTCTCTGCTACTGCTGTTTATGGTAAAGGTCATGTAAAGTAAATAGAGAGGAATGGTGCCCTGGTCATAGACTGAAGCTGTTGAGAGATGAATATATCTGTAGGAGGGTTGCTTGTTTTGGCAGGTCCCCTGTTCACCGCATCATATCAAAGTTCTTGCTGTCTTTCCCAATGCAACTTTTTAAAAATCTTCCTGACGAGTGTTAAAAATGTCTAGGCTACAACCAAAGAAGCGTCATGTCGTTAGGATCGTCGCAAGAAAAGATCCCCTCTAACCGAGAAAAGCCCATTGTGAATGTGAATGACAGCGGCAGTTTGTGAACCGTGAACACTATGTCCTTGTGATGAATGTCATTATTTTATTACATCTGACAGATTACAGCGGTCTTTTGGGCTCCAGCTATGTGAGGGGGGCATTCTGATCCCAGGCCTGCTGCTCTTTCATGTTATTTTGGGTCCAGCCTTGATCCTCTTTTTCTTTGTTGAACAACAATTCCAATAGACATGCCACCGTCAAGGCTGCTCCAAAGAGAAATGTGGGTGCTGGAATCAGAATAGCCCAAGGTGTGGTCTTCTGCGATCATATACTTGTGAGGGAAGACTACTCCTATTTATAGAGAGGCTCCATTTGGTTCTAGCTGACCACGTCAATTAAACATGACAGATGAGTAGAATGGAAAATTTAGACGCCAACAAAAGCTGAAGCGATTAGACCATTAGTTATTCGCCGCCACGGAAGCAAATGTTCTCCATGGTATCACAAATACACACTGGGGGGGGGGGGGGGGGGGGGTAGACAAATGTTCAAGGACAAATGGGGGGGGGGGGGGGGGGTTCCATTTTCCATTCCAAGCCACTGGTGGCTTTCGTTTCTTGGGAACTGAAAGAGAGTCACATAACATAATGAGTAATATTAGTCAAGTCTAAAGTGACCAGAAGCAATTTGGTTCAGTACTGTGCATGTCCATATAAACTCAAGCTATTTTCTGTTCAGGAAGAGGATCCATTCCAAATCTCCATCATAAATCTGGGTTCTTGAGGCAGCTAAGGTAGGAAGTAGCTTCATAACAGTAAAAATGAGGTACACTAGAATGAGATGGTGCATCGTCTGTTGTCCAGATCCAGGTACACATTCAGTTGTTGCCAGTTGTTGCCAAATCTGACAAGTTGTGAAGGTAGGGATGATTTTTTTTAAATGCCGTGGCTCTGAAGGTGCATATGCGTTCGATAATTTACTTTCAAATGCTCAAAGCAAAGCAGAAAGATGGTTTTCTTGTTCCCATGGGGGATGGTAGGGAATAGCCTACGTCCAAAGGCAGAAACTAGAATGAAACTGGGAGAAGGGCTAAGCTGCTATGGAGCCATAATGTCAACATTATGAGAAGTGGTCATCATAGACAGACTGAGAGGGAGACCATGAAAAGCTCGGGCCATGATGTAACTGATTCTGAGATGGGGTTGGATCCAAAATGACGACTGGAGAGTCTTGTCTTCTGTCATTCCATCCCGGTCTTGATTTTCCAACAGAAAAGTGGCAGAAGTGGATTGCAGGATGTGAGAGGGTTAAAACTCAAAACACCTCCAATTGTGTCTATTTGTTGAACACTTGTATAATACAGAATCTGACCATCTTCAATGGTTAAATTATAACAAATGAGAGATGACACTGGACATATGATCATTGGGAAGACTGGTATTCTCAAGCTCCCTGATTGGGTCAATACTGACAATTTGGGTTTGATACTTAAGCAATAAGGCCTGAGGGGGTGTGGTATATGGCCAACATACCACGGCTAATGGCTGTTCTTAGGCACGATGCAACACGTAGTGCCTGGATACAGCCCTTAGCTGTAGTATATTGGCCATATACCACAAACCCCTGAGTTGCCTTATTGCTGTTATAAACTGGTTACCAACGTAATTAGTGCAGTAAAAATACATGTTTTGTCATACCTGTAGTATACAGTCTGTTTGGCTGACAGCCATGTAATATCAGACCGTATACCACGGGTATGACAAAACATTTATTTTTACTGCACTAATTACGTTGGTAACCAGTTTTAAATAGCAATAAGGCACTTCGGGGGTTTGTGTTATATGGCCAATATACCACGGCTAAGGGCTGTATCCTAGCACTACGAATTGCGTCATACATAAGAACAGCCCTTAGCCGTGGTATATTGGCCATATACCACACCCCCTCGGGCCTTATTGCTTAAATATACCACGGCTGTCAGCTAATCAGCATTCAGGGCTCGAACCACCCAGTTTATACTTAAAAATGAAACACTAATTCACACTGTAATCCTTAAGTCAGCTTGTGCCCCCTTCATCAATGTGCTTTGACTCAGGGAATTTAACACTGTCCGTAATAACCTCAAACTGGCTGGGCCGTTCGGTGGGATCTGTTCATCTATCTAATCAACTTCATTCCGATCGGCCTGCTGTACCCATGAAACACCATTGAAGAGACTATAAGGACATTTATTATTTGTAGTTGCAAAAGTCTGTAGTAGCTTCATGGATAACTTCACAAGAAGAACATTTAGAACAAACACTTACCTATCTTCCACATAGACATTGGACATCTGTCTTACCACGTGTTGCAGGGTAGAAACTTCATATTTGAAATATAGTAAATATTTGATATGCTCACCCAAGTAATAAAATCGTTTTTACATTATGTTTATTGTATATTGTAGAATAGATTGTACATGGATTACCATATGTGGATGACATAAGACCAAACCACTTCATGGTTGACAGCTAGAGGGGATCAGTATAATCATTCAATTGAATAAATGAGTGTAAAATCTATTTCTATTGGCATTAGATACAGTTGCCCCTCTCCCTTCAAGCAATGAAAAGGCAGGGAATGCCCTCTTGTTCAGTTAGTTATATTCCCATACCTGTTTGCATTTGTCCTCTGCCCCCTTTTTGTCTCCTTCTGCTTGCTCTGCCCGATCAATAGCATTCTCCTTATCCAGTTTCAACATTTGCATTTTCTTCTTGATGGCTTCCATGGTTACTGTTGTTTTCTTTCTCCTAATAACAGGCGAAAAGGGTTCAGAGTTGGTTCTCTCGACGGACGCGCACGAGCCACACAGAGGACAGAGGACTGAAGTTCACAGAAGCAGCACCTCGAGCCGAGTGATGAGACAAAGCTAGTCTGGATTAGGTAAAGGAGGATGGGAGGATGTAATTCTGTCCAGAGCCCAATACTTTTTTTGGAAAGTTCAGATAAATCACGCCCGAGCTAGAGTGACGTCGCGCGCCTGTGATTCGTTCAACGCGTTGGGTAGGAATTAAGCGCACAGATTTTGTCCATTTTTGGGAGGCTCCGATTTCATATAATGTTCGAATGTCTGTGGTATGATATTGGACCTAAATATATCTGTAGACACAGGGATATAGGTGCCCACACCATGAAATGAAAAGGTTGGCCATCTTTAATAGGTATACTTGGGTGTTTTTAGTTTCCCCTGTATTTGCCGTTTTCTAACCGAGCGCACTGGGGGACGCAATTAGGCATGGTTTTAACCAGCTCATGTGAAAGTTATAGCCTTCATGCGCTCTTCCTCTTCATGGGTTCATTTATGTCCACATTTAATAAAATGTGCACCCTTGACGACACTACAGCCAGTGTCGTCTTAGTTTGGTCGCCTGAACTAGGCTTGTTCATTGATAAAAGTCTGCCAGGGCATGGGTTGTTTCTAATGGTATTTCAAAGAGGGGAAAATAACAATAACAAGTTGTAACAACAGTCAAAAGTTATGTTGCCAAGACTGAGGGTAGTCGGTGCCGGTTAGCAGCAGCCACCTGGGGACGAAGTTGGTCTTTGGTGAAGAATGACCGGTCACACACGACAAGGTACAGTATGGAACCAAGGGGAAATTTATTTGTGACTGACTAGGCTACTGTAGACTTGATGCGACTAGAATTCGTTCACAATGGCGAGTCTATTTTACTCATGTTAATTTGTCTGAATATCAGCATAGCAGGTCACATATTATGATATGAATCATTGATAAAGAAGTGACTTCAACATTTTAATGTTTAATAAAGAGAAATAAAATAACTTCAGGGAAAACCAGCTTTATTGACCATAAATCTCTTTTACAATACTATTGAGATGGTGATCCCATAGCACTGTTAATACATGTATATAGTATCAAAATCAGAAAGGTCAACAAAACAATTAGAAAATGAAAAGAAATAAACACTCAAGTTAGGCTTTCCCTATGTTTGTCATCAACACATAGGCAACTTAACAGTTGTTTTCTATCCAACTATTTTGATTAAGAGAAAAGAGAAAACAAATGTTTGTAAAAGAGTGGATTTATATGATGTGTTGTTAAGTTAAACAAATGGATAAGTGCACTTGAAGATGGGAAAATGTTAACAGTTAAATACAATTAGTTGTAAAATACATATAGCAGGCACTTTTTGACTCAATGATATGTTGAAAGAAGGTTAGGTTACAAAGAGGCCTCTGACAATATGAAATAGGCTGGCAATTCAGGGTACATGGTGGTTAATAACAACAACATTGGACACATTATCCTTTGCATACAATGGCCATCATAGGATTGTACTGCGACAAGAGAAATTACCCCAAAATACATATCTAAGTTTGTTTCTAAAGATCTACTGGTTACAGTTGGCTATTAGATGCATATTACACAGTCAACATCTGATAAAGATTTTAACCACTCAATAGCACCCGAAGGAACAGCCATTCATGATTCAAAACAATGTCCCGAAGAAAGCAAAGTATGGCTTTATGAGCTTCAAACAGTTAATATCAGGTCCAAAAGTTCATATGATGACACAAACAAATACTCACATATACTTTATTAACATATAAATGTAATAGAATATACCATTTGTAACACATTTTCATAGCATTATTTCTCTTAAAAAAAAAGAAAAAAAAAAGAAGATATGTTTTCTCTCTATGAATTGTTTAATCGCAAAGTAAATCATTGCACCTCTGGTCCAAATTGCAACAAAATACAGGTACATTTCATTGGTTGAAATAAAAAGACAACACACATTCTTGTTAAACGATGTCTTCTTTGGGATCTGACCAAAGCCACAGTTGTTTATGGTAAACACCTAGCCGAGCTCTGTGTTGTACGGTGACCGACCGACCGTCTCTTACCATTCACCCTGGCCAGTTAAAATCATTGGTCAGTCAAGTAAGGTCTCAACATTTACCCGCTGTAAGCCCACCTTTTGGTGACTGCATTTTTCTAATCCCCCCCCCAAAAAACAGAAAAACGGACACCGCCAAACAGATGGTTATTGTGCTCACTAAAATAATAGCATGCTAGCGTTAAAGGCAAATATCAGTTATTGGCAGGAGGATGTGAATTTAATCAAAACAGTGAAGCGGCAGTGAACACATGCAATCTAGGACCTAAACGCTCAATTAAATCACAAACTATCATGGACTACCTCAAAGACTTGGATGCATATATATATATATATATATTTTTTTAGCATGATCCAAAAACAAAACCAGTGGCACTGTAACGCTCTTGAAGGTGAGAAATAAATCTAAGAAAAGAAATACACTTAAAATAAACATCCTAATACAGCTTTCACTTTTTACCCCTTTAATTATCTCACCCTAATATTGCTCCTCTTCAAGCATAATACCTCTTAGTTTTCCTCTTTTCTCTAATATAGCCTGGGGATGTAGCCCCTGAACATCGGATTTGTCTTCGCTGTATATATGTGTGTGTGTGTGTGTGTGTGTGTACACGTTTCATCACTGCTCCTGCCCGTCCTCCCTGAGCTCGGAGGGCAGGAACTTGTACTGCTGCTGTCGGATGGTGGCCAGCTTCTTTCTGGCCTCGTCCAACTCCCTCTCCTTCCTCAGCATTTCCTCCTGGGCAGCAATGATCTAACAGACAGAACACCACTGGTTAACACCCTGATCTAACAGACAGAACACCACTGGTTAACACCCTGATCTAATAGACAGAACACCACTGGTTAACACCCTGATCTAATAGACAGAACACCACTGGTTAACACCCTGATCTAATAGACAGAACACCACTGGTTAACACCCTGATCTAACAGGCAGAACACCACTGGTTAACACCCTGATCTAATAGACAGAACACCACTGGTTAACACCCTGATCTAATAGACAGAACACCACTGGTTAACACCCTGATCTAATAGACAGAACACCACTGGTTAACACCCTGATCTAATAGACAGAACACCACTGGTTAACACCCTGATCTAACAGGCAGAACACCACTGGTTAACACCCTGATCTAACAGGCAGAACACCACTGGTTAACACCCTGATCTAACAGGCAGAACACGACTGGTTAACACCCTGATCTAATAGACAGAACACCACTGGTTAACACCCTGATCTAATAGACAGAACACAACTGGTTAACACCCAGAACACACCTCCTCTCATACATAGATGAACAGAACAGGCACATGGAAACACAGGTACACACATCAACAGAAATACAAAACATGCCTCATATGTGATCTTTAAGAAAATAATTCTGAATGTGAATTTGGGTGTCATAGAATGACACTGTCTTCCTCTATTGCACTGAAATAATCCTTACATCGATGGGAAGTTTGTGTGAAAATTCAAGCAGGCTCTCATGGCCCTCTGCTTACCTGAGCAATGCCGCCCACCATCCTGCTCTTAACAACCACGGCCTGCTCGTCTTGGGCGTCAAAGGCTGCTTTCTGTGCCGCCTTCACCAGGCTATCGGAGGCCCTCTTAACAGCATTTCCGGCAGCCTGTGGAAGTTCAGAATGGACAGTAGGGACAAGGTGACACAATCTCTAAGCCAAAACCCAAAGCATTGACACTTTAAGATGCTTACAGACACATACTTTTCTGTGATATTCAGCACATTGTGTGCAGGCCTTTAAAGACGAGTGTTATCACATTTCAATACTGTAGCTCTGTAAGTAAAAAACTACATTCCAGACAGCATTTTAAAAATGAATTGGGTTCCCAAAAGGGGTGTGGAACACTGGCGACTGACTGACACATAGCTTTCGGTTAAGACCATTACTTCTCCACTTCTACTGTTCATAAACAGTGCCCCTGGAAAGGGAATGTCTGCCTCCGCCAGAGCTAGTGGCTCTCTCTTCACGCTTGGGGATTGCTTTAAAAGGCAATAAGGAGCTGTTCGCCGTAGTTCACTTGAAGCAAAACATACTTGTTACCGAGACTCACTTGGCAGCCCATTACAAACAAGGAGACGCATTTTTTTTTCTTCTCCTTTTGAGGCTTCGCTGAGAGAAAATAGGTACCGTGCTGGCAAGGCTAGAGCTGCTTTCCTGTCCAATTCTCCCTCCCCTTATACTATCTCTATGGTCGGAATGTCACTGTTAGCTTAGCCCTGACATAAAACACAATGCTAGACAACCCCGTCGGATCCCCAACAGCTGCTAGTCAGTAATAGACGCCAGGTTTGTTTTCCTGGTACTGACCAAAATAGGGTACAGGTGGGGGAGGTTGAATTGGATAAAACCAACTGTCAAATTTAAAAACTCCTTTCACACTATTGTGCAAATCTGAACCATCTTGTGCTGGCTTGATTATTTTTCTTTCAGTCATTTTCAGCACCCTTCCAGCAACTATGGAGGAATCGTCACCAGGCAGGGGCAGCACAGTTTGGTTTGGCTTGGCTCGGTAGTGGGTTCATTGTTTTATTTTTTATGCCCAAGGAAAAATATCTCGTACAAACCCCAAGTGGTTTTGTTTCATACATTTGATATACACAGTTGTAAAAATAGATTGCTATCCTTTCCTGAGGTGTATTTCCATACCACTTTGATCCGACAGCAGTCAACACTGCTGTCAGTGTTCCGTTCTCTCATTTGTCGAGTATGTCAGGGATGTGCAGTATATGGCTTCATTTAGCAATTTGCCTCATGGCTATCACCACATCACAGCCATGAAAAAAACATGTCATAACATTATTGATTTTATACAAAGGGTTAACAGCATTAAAAACCCAGATGATTTCCAAATCATACATTTTTCAACAAAACGTGATACTACATTCACCAACACTGGTTGTCAAGTGTTATTCATATTAACTGCTATGTAAAGCAAAACTACCTAAGCACTGGTGGATTGTTCTAGAACTTTGCAGGTTGCTATGGCAAACAAAAATGGTTGCTATGGAGTCTATACCTCCCTTGCTAGCTAGCCAACTACACAGCTAACAATTCACTTCAAACTGGAGCTGTTAAGACTGGAAACTAGCTGCATTTTGTTTCTTTTTTTCGTGTTTATCAATTGTCGAGGCTTTTTACAATGGAAATCAGATGTATAAGTTGCATGGCTGGGCAGAGGAGACAGTGGATCTGTAGTCGTAGTAGTAGCAGTGCGTTGCTAAGCAACGACGTAAGCTATGGCACTTTTTTATGAATGTGGCCATGTGTATGTTGTCTAGTATATCATAGGCCGGATAGACTAACAATGGCAATTCCCATCCAACCATTGTATAATGACTATTTAACCCCCTCTGGTCTGATAACCCTTCACTTCATGTCAGGGCCAGTCAGAATACCCATACACCCTGCGGCCACTTACCTACCACACAAGCACTACAATCGACTCTTAATCTTAACAGGTTTAATAGCCAGGCAACGTTGACTAACTACATGGCCTTTCCAAAGGGATTGGAAACAAACGTGGAGTCTTCAACTTCTCCAGTGTGGCAGTAATCAAAGGCCGCAGCTAGGGTTACGACATTTTCAAAGGCAATGTATGTTGTTTTGAGAGACACTGTATACACAACTATATGGGAATGACCCAGCAGCAGCTGCAAGCCCGGAACAGCAGGAGATAAGCCGCTGCTGATTGGGATGAGAGAATATGAGCCGGTTGGCTGGTTGGTGTGCATAGAGCTGGGGGGAGATCCTGTAACTACACAGGATCGACTATTTCCAGAGAGTGGACTGACTGTGGATGGCCCACGTCAGTAATGCTGGGACAGTTTTGATAGGCTGGACTTCTGATTTTCACACACAGTTCTGAAACAGAATACCCTCCATATATGGATTCTGGAAATTATGAGTTTCCATGACGACACACCTCTAAAAGATAGTTTGCTAAACAGGAAGTTAAATTTATCTTCTGCTGTGTCACCAGAGAATACTGACAGATACGTTTCTACTGAGGTCTGAATGAGTTGGCTCCTCGCAGTACTTATCAAATGGAGAAAAAGATTGGGGCCTTTGGAGACAATAGACAAGGGGGGGGGGGTGTGTGTCTCCTCACCCGTCCTTTTCTTTATGGAACAGACACTTCTAGAAATACTGTAGCAATGGGATGTTAATAGATAGAGCCATTGATTTAGACCGTGACATGTCTCCCTCCCTCGGAAACCATTTCTCAGCTCCGGCCTCCTTCAAATGAGCCCCAACTGTGGTCTTTGACAACAAAAAAATGTTTCTAAGAAATAAAAACTGCAGAACCCCAGAAGGACTGGTCTAAGCTGGTCTAAACGTTATTGTTGAAGAGGCAGTAGATACAAAAGCCACAATTAAAATCAAATGGCAGGGTAAGGCAGGGTAAGAAAAGGTACAGTGGGTATTGACAGTGTCTGTAGCCATTAAAGACTAATAGCATACAAAACGGAAATCACTGTGACCAAATCAGGAATTGCTTCACTGCGAGGGTTAAGGCTGTGCTAAAAACAACAAAGACACACATCACCACCCTATGGGATACTCAGTCTTTATGACACTATGGGATACTCAGTCTTTATGACACTATGGGATACTCAGTCTTAATGACACTATGGGATACTCAGTCTTAATGACACTATGGGATACTCAGTCTTAATGACAGAGTCATAGCAAGTTTACCACTGTTTCACCATTGAAAAACCTTTTGACTGACTGTTTATTATCAACTGACACCCCCCCCCCCCTCATCACATTAGTTTTTATGTACAGACTGAGCAGACAGAGCAGCTGCCGGGCGTGGGGGTGGGGGGGGGGGGTGGAGGACACAATGGGAGAAGTTCTATAAGTACATAGCACTCTGACCTGTAGCCTCTTCATGGTCTGGGAGTCCTGGTCAGCCTTGACCTTGCAGGCCACCAGGAGCTGGGCAGTGGAGGCAGACACCTGCTTGGCTGAGCTGACGAGCTTCTCCTCGCTGGCGTGGCCCTGCACCGCCGAGTTGGCCGCCTCGCACAGGTTGCTGGTCGCTGCAGCAACCATTCGGGCCTAGTGGAACAGAGAGTTGGAGAAGAGGGTTGTGAATGTATTCTGTTTATCATCAAATCGGTGAGATACATGAATGCCTCTATTGTTAATTCACATGTGTAGACAAGAAATGATGCCACCATAAATATGAATAAGTTATATTCCTTAGTAATGGTGCTACTTTAGGTAGATTTTGATCATCTACTGGTTAAGGAATATTCAAATACCTCATCTACTGGTTAAGGAATATTCAAATACCTCATCTACTGCTTAAGGAATGCTCTAATACCTCATCTACTGGTTAAGGAATATTCAAATACCTCATCTACTGCTTAAGGAATGCTCTAATACCTCATCTACTGGTTAAGGAATATTCAAATACCTCATCTACTGCTTAAGGAATGCTCTAATACCTCATCTACTGGTTAAGGAATATTCAAATACCTCATCTACTGCTTAAGGAATGCTCTAATACCTCATCTACTGGTTAAGGAATGTTCTAATACCTCATCTACTGGTTAAGGAATGTTCTAATACCTCATCTACTGGTTAAGGAATGTTCTAATACCTCATCTACTGGTTAAGGAATGTTCTAATACCTCATCTACTGGTTAAGGAATGTTCTAATACCTCATCTACTGGTTAAGGAATGTTCTAATACCTAATCTACTGGTTAAGGAATTACAGTGACACTTACGGCTGAAATGAGACCTTGAGACCACTGTCCATCATCCACTGCATTGGCTGGGCACGCACCGACCTGAGAGAGCACAACAAAAGAGAGAGGGAGAGTTAGTCTGAGCACACAGATCTGGGGAGAGAGTCAGTCTGGTCTGTGGAGAGAGTTAGTCTGGGCACACGGGCCCGGAGAGAGTGTAAATCAGGCCCGGGGAGAGTGTAAAGCCGGCCCGGGGAGAGTGTAAAGCCGGCCCGGGGAGAGTGTAAATCAGGCCCGGGGAGAGTGTAAATCAGGCCCGGAGAGAGTGTAAATCAGGCACGGGGAGAGTGTAAATCAGGCCCGGGGAGAGTGTAAATCAGGCCCGGGGAGAGTGTAAATCAGGCCCGGGGAGAGTGTAAAGCCGGCCCGGGGAGAGTGTAAATCAGGCCCGGGGAGAGTGTAAATCAGGCCCGGAGAGAGTGTAAATCAGGCACGGGGAGAGTGTAAATCAGGCCCGGGGAGAGTGTAAATCAGGCCCGGGGAGAGTGTAAAGCCGGCCCGGGGAGAGTGTAAATCAGGCCCGGGGAGAGTGTAAATCAGGCCCGGAGAGAGTGTAAATCAGGCACGGGGAGAGTGTAAATCAGGCCCGGGGAGAGTGTAAATCAGGCCTGGGCCACTCAGACGGTGTTGAATGACTACAGCATGAGTTAAGTTAGACGTTAATTTCCAGCAGACATAGCTGGGCAAAACTGGTTGAAAAGACATCAAAATTACATTATTTCAATCAGTGAATTGCCCCCTGGGTAGGCCCCATACCGTACTGATAACTCTGGTGCGCTTACCTTCCCTTGTGCCACCAGTTCCCTCTGGGCGGCTGAGGCAGCTTTGACCAGAGCACTGGTGGCGGCTGCGATCGATTTGGCCGCCTCCAGGATCTGCTCCTCGAAGTTCAGGCTCTCGTCCGCTTCCTGTTAACAAAACACAGAGAATGTTGGAGTCACGAAACACGTTAAACACGCCATAACCTACTTTATGGCGCGACAAGTTGAGGATGCGTTTACAATACACATCCTGAGTGGTGTTAATAGGCCTGTTCTACTATACACCACTATGATGAGTACAGAGGGTGTCAACTATAGTATGTAACTCAAGCCCCCAACTCAAGCATGGACATCTAAATGGATATCTAGTAGAGGTCGACCGATTTATCGGAATGGCCGATTAATTGGGGCCGATTTCAAGTTTTCATAACAATCGGAAACCGATTTTTAAAAATTTGTATTATTATAATATATTTTTTTACACCTTTATTTAATCTTTATTTAACTAGGCAAGTCAGTTAAGAACACATTCTTACTTTCAATGACGGCCTAGGAACGGTGGGTTAACTGCCTTGTTCAGGGGCAGAACAACAGATTTTTACCTTGTCAGCTCGGGGATTCAATCTTGCAACCTTACAGTTAACTAGTCCAACGCTCTAACCACCTGCCTCTCATTGCACTCCACGAGGAGCCTGCCTGTTACGCAAATGCAGTAAGCCAAGGTAAGTTACTAGCTAGCATTAAACTTATCTTGTAAAAAAACAATCAATCAATCTTAACACAATCACTAGTTAACTACACATGGTTGATGATATTACTAGTTTATCTAGCGTGTTGCATATTAACGATGCAGTGCGTATTCGCAAAAAAGGACTGTCCTTATTCCAATGTGTACCTAACCATAAACATCAATGCCTATCTTAAAATCAATACACAGAAGTATATATTTTTAAACCTGAATATTTAGCTAAAAGAAATCCAGGTGAGCAGGAAATATTAACCAGGTGAAATTGTGTCACTTCTCTTGCGTTCATTGCACGCAGAGTCAGTGTATATGCAACAGTTTGGGCAGCCTAATTTGCCAGAATATTACGTAATTATGACATAACATTGAAGGTTGTGCAATGTAACAGCAATATTTAGACTTATGGATGCCACCCATTAGATAAAATACGGAACGGTTCCGTATTTTACTGAAAGAATAAACGTCTTGTTTTCGAGATCATAGTTTCTGGATTCGGCCATATTAATGACCTAAGGCTCGTATTTCTGTGTGTTATCAAGTTATAACTAAGTCTATGATTTGATAGAGCAGTCTGACTGAGCGGTGGAAGGCACCAGCAGGCTTGTAAGCATTGATTCAAACAGCACTTTCGTGCATTTGCCAGCAGCTGTTTATGACTTCAAGCCTATCAACTCCCGAGATTAGGCTGGTGTAACCAATGTGAAATGGCTAGCTAGTTAGCGGGGTGCACGCTAATTGCGTTTCAAACGTCACTCGCTCTGAGCCTTGGAGTGGTTGTTTCCCTTGCTCTGCATGGGTAACGCTGCTTCGAGGGTGGCTGTTGTCGTTGTGTTCCTGGTTCGAGCCCAGGGAGGAGCGAGGAGAGGGACGGAAGCTATACTGTTACACTGGCAATACTAAAGTGCCTATAAGAACATCCAATAGTCAAAGGTTAATGAAATACAAATGGTATAGAGCGAAATAGTCCTATAATTCCTATAATAACTACAACCTGAAACTTCTTACCTGGAAATATTGAAGACTCATGTTAAAAGGAACTTAAATGTTAGCTTTCTAACATGGCACATATTGCACTTTTACTTTCTTCTCCAACACTTTGTTTTTGCATTATTTAAACCAAATTGAACATGTTTCATTATTTATTTGAGGCTAAATTGATTTTATTGATGTATTATATTAAGTTAAAATAAGTGTTCATTCAGTATTGTTGTAATTGTCATTATAACAAAAAAATAAAAATAATTGGCCGATTAATCGGTATCAGCTTTTTTGGTCCTCCAATAATCGGTATTGAAAAATCATAAATTAGTCAACCTCTAATATCTAGACATTTTAAGTGGACGGTATTATTACTCTAGGAGTGTTCAAAGTGGACAGCGGACAGCTAACTAGTCTAGGAGGCCTCTATCCTTGAGGTCAAGGCTGCGTAACCCTTTGCACGAGGAGTGGAGCACCAACACATGGTCTCTTATCCATAGGTGGAGGGTTAGTATGTGACTTTGTCCCCTGCAGAGAGGCTTAGCTGGCTGGGCGAGGCATGGGGACCTCCTGACGCGGGCAGAAAAAGCCTCCTCACCTTGGGTTTGGTGCGGGGCCTCAGCAGCTCCAGTTTCCTGGCGGCTGCTTCAATGGCAGCAGCAGCTCCCAGAAGCTCGTTCTCAGCGATGACCGTGGGGTCCTCGGGGTCCACCCATTCCGTTCCTGTTGACACACACAAACGACATGTTAGTGCTAAACAACAGTACTCTTATTTATGGTCACTATGAGGCATTACTGAATGCTCCTGTACAGTACATCACATGGTTATCTTCATAACAGTTTTTGTCACACAGAACAATATGCCTCAAAGTTGTACTCTCAAAATGGAATGGTAATAAACATTCATTTTGCAGGTATATACAGTGTGTTGGTAGCCCATTGGTCCAGTGCATCACATTCAACATCACATGGTTACCATATACACACTGTTATAGTTCTCTTCCAAAGGAATATAGATTTCCTTTCCACCAGTGAAAAAAGTGAATATTTAAGTTATCCTTTTTAGATAAAACTAATATATCTATTCACGCCACCAAATAACTGATTAAAACACACTGTTTTGCAATGAAGGTCTACAGTAGCCTCAACAGCACTCTGTAGGGTAGCACCATGGTGTAGCCGGAGGACAGCTATTTTCCATCCTCCTCTGGGTATATTTACTTCAATACAAAACCTAGGAGGCCCATTGTTCTCACCCCTTCCAAAGACTTACACAGTAATGATGACAACTTCTGGAGGACATCCTCCAACCTATCAGAGCTCTTGCAGTATGAACTGATATGTTGTCCACCCAATCAATGGATAAGAGTATTAATCTAGTACTGAAATAATAAGCTACAGCTAGCTAGCACTGCAGTGCATAAAATGTGGTGAGTGGTTGACTCAAAGAGAAAGACAATAGTTGAACAGTTTTGAACAAATTAGCTATATATATTTGATTGTATTTTTTTCACTTTCACTTAGCTAATGCAGCTAGCTAATTTAGCCTACTGAACTTGGTTCAAACAGAAAATAATTATATTTATGTTAGCTAGCTGGCTAAGGCTAAGTGATGATGCGGTTTGTATGTGGCAGATACAAAAGTGAACTGTTTGTGCGGGTGATCAGGGGTGTATTTATTCCGCAGATTCTGTTGAAAAACGTTTCTTAACCTCTTGGATCTCTAGGGGCGCTATTTCATTTTTGGATAAAAAACGTTCCCGTTATAAGCGCAATATTTTGTCACGAAAAGATGCTCGACTATGCATATTATTGACCGTTTTGGAAAGAAAACACTCTGAAGTTTCAGAATCTGCAAAGATATTGTCTGTAAGTGCCCCAGAACTCATTCTACAGGCGAAACCAAGATGATACGTCAACCAGGAAATGAGCAGAATCTCTGAAGCTCTGTTTTCCATTGCCTCCTTATATGGCTGTGATTGCGCAAGGAATGAGCCTACACTTTCTGTCGTTTCCCCAAGGTGTTTGCAGCATTGTGACGTATTTGTAGGCATATCATTGGAAGATTGACCATAAGAGACTACATTTTCCAAGTGTCCGCCTGGTGTCCCTGCGTCGAAATTGGAGCGCAAAGCCAGGTCCAATTATTTTTCCATTTGAGAGCAAGGAGAAACCAGGCTTCCACAAAGGATATATCATCGAAGAGATATGTGGAAAAACACCTTGAGGATTGATTCTAAACCACGTTTGCCATGTTTCAGTCGATATTATGGAGTTAATTTGGGAAAAAGTTCGCGTTTTGAGGGCTGAATTTTCGTTTTTTTTTTTTTTTTTTTTTGGTAGCCAAATGTGATGTACAAAACGGAGCTATTTCTAATACACAAATAATCTTTTTGGAAAAACTGAGCATCTGCTATCTAACAGAGTCTCCTCATTGAAAACATCAGAAGTTCTTCAAAGGTAAGTTATTTTATTTGAAGGCTTTACTTGTTTTTGTGATAGTTGCCTGCTAAATGCTAACGCTAATGCTAACGCTAAATGCTACGCTAGCTAGCTACTGTTACACAAATGATTGTTTTCCTATGGTTGAAAAGCATATTTTGAAAATCTGAGATGACAGTGTTGTTAACAAAAGGCTAAGCTTGAGAGATAGCATATTTATTTCATTTCATTTGCGATTTTACATGAATAGTTAACGTTGCGTTATGGTAATGAGCTTAGGTCTATAAATAGAATCCCGGATCCGGGTTTGGTCGTCGCAACAGGTTAAACTAAAGCAAATGGAACGAAATCGGGCTAAACCTACCTGAGTTTGTACTAATGATTACACCCTAGATCAGCTTAGATGCAGGCAAGAGTGTGCAAGGCGGTATTGAATGTGTCACTGTCTGTCACCTTGATTACTCAAACTTGTCTCTTGACCTGTGCACCTATGTTATAAACTTTCATTCGTAGCCTAGGTTGTAGCAACCTCATGATGGGTATGGGGAAAATTTGAGTATCGTGTAGTAGCCTAAACCTATTGACGTTACATTGAGCTGGGTGAATGGATTATGAATGAGAGTCATCCAATATGCTGTAACACAAATAAGGACATGGTCATAAATCTCACTGATTTTAAACAGCACTGACCGCCACTGCTTTCCACATCCTCTGTCCTACTCATGTCTTTAGGTTGGTAATGTATTCATACTGCCGATATGATGGACAGCCTTTCAGTGGGCTGTTACCACGTACTGCTCACCACATCAATCTCTACGTCTTTTACCAGAGAGCAGATATAGACGTTCCTGTCTCATCGTCTGTTAAATCAAGACGTGGCATTATCACCAAGCCAGCGGCGAGGATTCCCTTTCAGGCTAAAGCATCTCTATCGGGGACTGCAGAAGATTGCTCTTTGGGGGGGCTCTAGTATTTCCCCTCTAAATCGGTGGGCGATGTGCTCATGGTGCTGGCTTGAGGACGACGCGCGGCTTGTTCTTGACACCTCCAGGATGGGGACTGGAGACGGCCGTGTGAAAGAGAAGGGCCTGTCGGGGCAGCAGCTGGGGGGGGGGGGGGGGGGGGGGGGGCTGTAAATTGAGTAAACGTTATGCGGGGCCCCCCTCTCTCTGAAAGACTTGGGCTGAGTCTCATTCCAGAGAGGTGCTACCCTTCCTTTCTTTCTGCCCTCGTTCGATGTGCTTAACAAATCTAACATGACTAGGTATAGGTGTAAGCAATATCTCCGCCGGGTTTCAATCATGCTGCTAACACCCATCCTGCCCTATTAGATCTGTGACGCAATCGCAAGCTAGGCCGGAGGGGGAGGGGACAACTTTCAGAAATAAACTACAACCATGGGAAGCTGCCATACTGCCTACTAAATCAACTACAGCCATGGAAAGCTGCCATGGGAAGCTGCCATACTGCCTACTAAATCAACTACAGCCATGGAAAGCTGCCATGGGAAGCTGCCACGCTTCCTCCTAAATAAACGACAGCCATGGGAAGCTGCCATGCTTCCTCCTAAATAAACGACAGCCATGGGAAGCTGCCATACTGCCTACTAAATAAACGACAGCCATGGGAAGCTGCCATACTGCCTACTAAATCAACTACAGCCATGAAAAGCTGCCATGGGAAGCTGCCACGCTTCCTCCTAAATAAACTACAGCCATGGAAAGCTGCCATGGGAAGCTGCCACGCTGCCTACTAAATCAACTACAGCCATGGAAAGCTGCCATGCTGCCTTTTGGATAAAGGCGTCCTCATGCTTCCCAGCCAAAACAGTTCAGAAGAGTTCATGCATATATTATGACAACATTTTGTGATGTTTTTGTTGGTTTTTGGTCATCGGTAAGGGTTTTTCAGCTGTTCAGGCGCACAACATAGTTTCTAGAGGCAAGCCGAAGTTTGGAGCCGAAAGTCTACGCCCCTTCGTCGGTGATTGGTTAACAGTAGAGATTCTTCAATAAAGTCTACACCCCTTCGTCGGTGATTGGTTAACAGTAGAGATTCTTCAATAAAGTCTACACCCCTTCGTCTGTGATTGGTTAACAGTAGAGATTCTTCAATAAAGTCTCTCGTCACGCAACGAGAGACTAATCGTTTTCATGCACACTTTTTTAATTGAGAAATACTGCACCAAACAACTTAGTTAGATGTAGTTTGCTGAAAATATATGACAGATTTCTTGAGTTATCTTAGATTAATTCAGACTATTTTGAGGAAGTGAATACTCGCTATGGCTATGCCGCTTCTTTCTTGTTTTTAAGCAAAGGTATTTTAAGGGAGTTCATTTCGTCTAGCTGAATTCAGCTAGGCGCCAGCCAAACGATCAGCCAGCCTGCTGATGCCTTAAGGAGGGGAGAGGTGGAAGAGCGACACGTGGGGAATGTAGTTCTGTAATAATAAGAGGTCAAGGTACCCTTCATGGCCTCAGCGGCCTGGATGAGCTCGGTGACGGAGCCTGCCACGCGCTTGGAGTAGTTAGCCAACTGCTGCTTGAGCTCGTGGCTGGGCTTCTGGATGATCTGTGGGAAGGGGACAAAGGAGAGACAACAACAGTTAGTTAGTCTCTCTCTCTCTACTAGGGTCTTTGTAAAACTAACACTGCAGCCAAAGACAGGGGATCTTTCGCAATGAATCTTTCCTCGTATCCTCTCTCCTCAAAAGACATTGGACCTTCTCCTCTAATACAGTTAAGGAGGAGGAGATAGGAGGAATCCTAGAAAGACTACTTGAGAGAGTGAGCCACAGCCTCCATTGACGTCTTCAAGACATTGCAATTCAATCTGGGCTTCTGGATGTCACCTGCTATACCTACTAAGACAATGGAGTCTTCCATTTGGGAACATGAAAATGTAACACTGCTGGGTCTTCCATTTAGGGCCATGAAAATGTAACACTGCTGGGTTTTCCATTTAGGACCATGAAAATGTAACACTGCTGGGTCTTCCATTTAGGACCATGAAAATGTAACACTGCTGGGTCTTCCATTTAGGACCATGAAAATGTAACACTGCTGGGTCTTCCATTTAGGACCATGAGACTATTTCGAACTCACAGTTAAAGGTCTTTAAAAAGAATTGGGTGACAAATTTAAGATAAAGATATCAGGCTATTTACATTAAGCAATAAATAAAAGGTGCTACAAAGACACCTTGTTAACAAACATAAACCATTCAGCCTCCACATGCCAAAGCACATTAGCAGTTTAGTCCAATTGGATATGGACATGGGTGATCATGTGGGAAGAGCTTGCTAGTTGGTAGTGGCAGGGTGGTAGTGGGAGAGGGTGGGTTATCCAAGAGCCATAGGCAGTGTCTGAATATGTTACCAGACATCAAATCTTTGCTTACCCCTGTACTGGTTTCTGCAATTCCTCTCAAAGCTCATTGGATGAGAGGATCCAAAGTACCTCCCTCGGTCCTCCTGCAATGAGCTTTGACAGGAATTCAGGAAACAAGATTTGACAGCTAGTAATGCTTTCAGACTCAGCCATAGATAGAGTTCAGCTAACTAGTTCAGAGTTCAGCCATTACAATGCATTCTCACCAGAAAGTACCAGCCTTGGAACATTTGGTGCCAACATGGCATGGTCTATAGACGTCTAGCCTCAAACAGTCAAACTCAGTATAACATATACAGTACATGGCTCCAACCAGCCCCAGGCAGTGCCCCACTCATTATGTGTGTGTGTGTCAGTGTCCTCAGAGTGTCCTCCAGTGAGATGGACCTGGCCAGTTGGGCCTGGCAGATGACAGGTGCAGGGCATTAACAGTGCTCTGTGCCTGTGGGACACACTGCGCCGAGGCACGCTGCGCTCCAGTTCATTCAGATGCGCTACTAGGAAAAGACAAGAGGAGCAGCGTGGCTGCACAGGAATGGGTGGCATGGCCGCTAGCTACACGCAAAAACATACTGTACGTAGGTCTACACACGGACGTAACACACACAGGAAAGTCACATTTACACACAGGAGTAACACACACACACACGTAATGAGTTGACCTGAGCCCCAAGGTCATGGAGAACTAGAATAAGGAACTTACACTTTTGAAACAATACAGGACATGGGAAAGTAATGAGTTGTGTGTATTGTGCACTCAGGCAAAGAATTCCAACACACTCGGGCACAAACACATTATGTACATATACCTTGTACACACATTATGACAAACGCAAATCTCCATGCAGCGAGATAACATTAGTTGCATATGTGTTAAGAACAATCTCTGTATTTCTCGATGCATTGATGTGTCAACTTGCTAAAAATCTAACATTATTTATAGTATTAGGATACTACCGCTTCTAGAATTAGGATACTACCATATTAGGATACTACCATATTAGGATACTACCGCTTCCAGTATTAGGATACTACCATATTAAGACACTACCTCTTCTAGAATTAGGATACTACCGCTTCTAGTATTGGGATACTACCACTTCTAGTATTGGGATACTATCGCTTCTAGTATTGGGATACTACCATATTAGGATACTACCGCTTCTAGAATTAGGATAGTACCACTTCTAGAATTGGGATACTACCATATTAGGATACTACCACTTCTAGTATTAGGATGCTACCATATTAGGATACTACCGCTTCTAGTATTGGGATACTACCACTTCTATTATTAGGATACTACCGCTTCTAGAAATGGGATACTACCATATTAGGATACTATCATATTATGACACTACCGCTTCTAGAATTAGGGTACTATCGCTTCAGAGTATTAGGATACTACCATATTAGGATACTACCACTTCTAGTATTAGGATACTACCATATTAGGATACTACCGCTTCTAGTATTAGGATACTACCATATTAGGATACTACCGCTTCTAGTATTGGGATACTACCACTTCTAGAATTAGGATACTACCATATTAGGATAATACCACTTCTAGTATTGGGATACTACCATATTAGGATACTACCGCCTCTAGTATTAGGATACTGCCGCTTCTAGTATTGGGATACTACCATATTAGGATACTACCGCCTCTAGTATTAGGATACTACCGCTTCTAGAATTAGGATACTACCGCTTCTATTATTAGGATACTACCATATTAGGATACTACCGCTTCTCGTATTAGGATACTACCATATTAGGATACTACCGCTTCTAGTATTAGGATACTACCATATTAGGATACTACCGCTTCTAGTATTAGGATACTACCGCTTCTAGAATTAGGATACTACCGCTTCTATTATTAGGATACTACCATATTAGGATACTACCGCTTCTCGTATTAGGATACTACCATATTAGGATACTACCGCTTCTAGTATTAGGATACTACCATATTAGGATACTACCGCTTCTAGTATTAGGATACTACCACTTCTAGTATTAGGATACTACCATATTAGGATACTACCATATTAGGATACTACCGCTTCTCGTATTAGGATACTACCATATTAGGATACTACCGCTTCTAGTATTAGGATACTACCATATTAGGATACTACCGCTTCTAGTATTAGGATACTACCACTTCTAGTATTAGGATACTACCATATTAGGATACTACCATATTAGGATACTACCACTTCTAGTATTGGGATACTACCATATTATGATACTACCGCTTCGATTATTAGGATACTACCACTTCTAGTATTAGGATACTACCATATTAGGATACTACCGCTTCTAGTATTAGGATACTACCACTTCTAGAATTAGGATACTACCATATTAGGATACTACCGCTTCTATTATTAGGATACTACCATATTAGGATACTACCGCTTCTATTATTAGGATACTACCATATTAGGATACTACCGCTTCTAGAATTAGGATACTATCGCTTCTAGTATTGTGATACAAACATATTAGGATAATACCGCTTCTAGTATTGGGATACTACCATATTAGGATACTACCATATTAGGATACCTCCGCTTCTAGTATTGGGATACTACCATATTAGGATACTACCATATTAGGATACTATCACTTCTAGTATTAGGATACTACCACTTCTAGAATTAGGATACTATCGCTTCTAGTATTGGGATACTACCATATTAGGATACTACCGCTTCTAGTATTAGGATACTACCGCTTCTAGTATTGGGATACTACCATATTAGGATACTACCGCTTCTAGTATTAGGATACTACCGCTTCTAGAATTAGGATACTATCGCTTCTAGTATTGGGATACTACCATATTAGGATACTATCGCTTCTAGTATTGGGATACTACCATATTAGGATACTACCGCTTCTAGTATTAGGATACTACCGCTTCTAGAATTAGGATACTATCGCTTCTAGTATTGGGATACTACCATATTAGGATACTACCGCTTCTAGTATTGGGATACTACCATATTAGGATACTACCGCTTCTAGTATTGGGATACTACCATATTAGGATACTACCGCTTCTAGTATTGGGATACTACCGCTTCTAGTATTAGGATACTACCATATTAGGATACTACCGCTTCTAGTATTGGGATACTACCGCTTCTAGTATTAGGATACTACCATATTAGGATACTACCGCTTCTAGTATTGGGATACTAGCATATTAGGATACTACCATATTAGGATACCTCCGCTTCTAGTATTGGGATACTACCATATTAGGATACTACCATATTAGGATACTACCACTTCTAGTATTAGGATACTACCACTTCTAGTATTAGGATACTACCACTTCTAGTATTAGAATACTACCACTTCTAGTATTAGAATACTACCGCTTCTAGTAGCTATTATATTACATTTTGTGTGAAATTATCTTGCGGATAAAGTTCGGAACGACACAATTTTATGTTTACAACTTTTAAAAGACCCACATCACTATGCTGAGAGTGTTTCCGTTTGAAAGAATACATATGTGTTTTTTGAGCTTCCATACTACACAATGAGGATGAGGAAGTGAATCTCTGGTTTCTCAAAAACAAGTGAAACGAAAACATTTTATTTGGTTGTAAAAAAAAAAAAAAGCTAACCTTTTCTTTAAAACCAGCTTGAGAGCCAGGTACAGTGCCTTGCGAAAGTATTCGGCCCCCTTGAACTTTGCGACCTTTTGACACATTTCAGGCTTCAAACATAAAGATATAAAACTGTATTTTTTTGTGAAGAATCAACAACAAGTGGGACACAATCATGAAGTGGAACGACATTTATTGGATATTTCAAACTTTTTTAACAAATCAAAAACTGAAAAATTGGGCGTGCAAAATTATTCAGCCCCCTTAAGTTAATACTTTGTAGCGCCACCTTTTGCTGCGATTACAGCTGTAAGTCGCTTGGGGTATGTCTTTATCAGTTTTGCACATCGAGAGACTGACATTTTTTCCCATTCCTCCTTGCAAAACAGCTCGAGCTCAGTGAGGTTGGATGGAGAGTATTTGTGAACAGCAGTTTTCAGTTCTTTCCACAGATTCTCGATTTGGATTCAGGTCTGGACTTTGACTTGGCCATTCTAACACCTGGATATGTTTATTTTTGAACCATTCCATTGTAGATTTTGCTTTATGTTTTGGATCATTGTCTTGTTGGAAGACAAATCTCCGTCCCAGTCTCAGGTCTTTTGCAGACTCCATCAGGTTTTCTTCCAGAATGGTCCTATATTTGGCTCCATCCATCTTCCCATCAATTTTAACCATCTTCCCTGTCCCTGCTGAAGAAAAGCAGGCCCAAACCATGATGCTGCCACCACCATGTTTGACAGTGGGTATGGTGTGTTCAGGGTGATGAGCTGTGTTGCTTTTACGCCAAACATAACGTTTTGCATTGTTGCCAAAAAGTTCAATTTTGGTTTCATCTGACCAGAGCACCTTCTTCCACATGTCTCCCAGGTGGCTTGTGGCAAACTTTAAACGACACTTTTTATGGATATCTTTAAGAAAAGGCTTTCTTCTTGCCACTCTTCCATAAAGGCCAGATTTGTGCAATATACGACTGATTGTTGTCCTATGGACAGAGTCTCCCACCTCAGCTGTAGATCTCTGCAGTTCATCCAGAGTGATCATGGGCCTCTTGGCTGCATCTCTGATCAGTCTTCTCCTTGTATGAGCTGAAAGTTTAGAGGGACGGCCAGGTCTTGGTAGATTTGCAGTGGTCTGATACTCCTTCCATTTCAATATTATCGCTTGCACAGTGCTCCTTGGGATGTTTAAAGCTTGGGAAATCTTTTTGTAACGGACCTCTGAGACTATCACAGTGCAGGTGCATTTATATGGAGACTTGATTACACACAGGTGGATTGTATTTATCATCATTAGTCATTTAGGTCAACATTGGATCATTCAGAGATCCTCACTGAACTTCTGGAGAGAGTTTGCTGCACTGAAAGTAAAGGGGCTGAATAATTTTGCACGCCCAATTTTTCAGTTTTTGATTTGTTAAAAAAGTTTGAAATATCCAATAAATGTCGTTCCACTTCATGATTGTGTCCCACTTGTTGTTGATTCTTCACAAAAAAATACAGTTTTATATCTTTATGTTTGAAGCCTGAAATGTGGCAAAAGGTCGCAAAGTTCAAGGGGGCCGAATACTTTCGCAAGGCACTGTAAGTGTAGATCTGAGGTAATATAATTGTATTAACAATTTTAGAGCCAGATAAGGAGAGATGTGTGGATCTGATCTAGGATCTGCTGAGGACAGTGTTTTCAGGGCGGTGAAAGTATGTCCCCAGAACTGAGTCAATGTAGCTCCACACTCGTGCAGTCAATCACATACCCTAACTAATACTCACCGGCTACATCATCACAGTCAACAGTGAGACCCAGAACATTCACAGGAAATTGGGGGGAAATTGGGGGGAGGGGGGAGAGAAAATTCATCAGGACCTTTCGGTTACATTTTAGTGGACATTGCATTTCACGGTGGAGAAAGTATAAGAAAATACCAGGTGAGAAAATGTGCATGGAAATGGTTCGTAATGTGATATCATCTTAACATCGTTTGATTTTCACGTAAATCTATAGTAATGAACAACTTAATCATGGCAGAATTCTATCTTGAGATCTGTGCATGTGACAAAAAAATGTCTGAAATCTCCCATTGACATCAATGCATGATTTATGTGAAAGTCTGAGTCAGTCAACGTCCAAGTAAGCACACAGATTTCAAGTTACGATTTGTCCCTTTTGATTTATCTTTTTGCAACCAAACAAGCAATTTAACAGCTCCCAAATATAGTTCCAATATCCCTGCACCCTGAGGAAGTCCCTTGCTGATTAGTTCCTGAGTGGAATCCAAGAGCTCTAGTGGTCCCCATGTTAACCGATATCCCTTCCTTCTTAGAGGAGTGAGATTGCTACACACCATCTCTATAATAGACATGACTGTGGCTTAACACCTTGCGCTCCCCGCCCACCAATTAGACCCGTCTTAGACAGGGGGTGTTGAGGAGGAAAAAGGACGTTGACATTATATGTGACCTCTGACATTGGGAGTGGGGGCGGGGCAATGGGTTGGTTTTAATGATAGATAAGGCTTTTTATGTCCCATGGCAACAGATATGTCATAAATCACATGGTAAATTAATCTCTTTGTGTGGTGGTGGGGGGAGGGTTTGGTGATTGTGTGTCTTGGCAACACCTCTTGGGACAATATTGACACGCTTTGCTTAGTTATGGGGGCAGAGGGGCAGGTCTAGTATTTTGGGAGCTATAGGAATTGCTGTTTGAAACGGTCTCATATCCAGAGCCCTCTGAAAGATGTGGGGTGAAGGAACGGAGGGAGGGGGTGAAGGGAGGGAGATGATTTATTTTTATTTTAACCTTTATTTAACTAGGCAGGTCAGTTAAGAACAAAGTCTTATTTATAATGACGACCTACGCCGGCCAAACCTGGACGACACTGGGCCAATTGTGCTATAGGACTCCCAATCATAGCCAGTTGTGATACAGTCTGGATTCGAACCAGGGTGTCTGTAGTGACGCCTCATGCACTGAGATGCAGTGCCTTAGACCGCTAAACCACTCGGGAGGAGGGGGATGTGGGGTGAAGGTTGGGAGAGGGTGTGTGGGGTGGAGGGGGATGTGGGGTATGTGGGAGGTGTTGGTCTTGAGATGAACTCCCATGTAAGAATATACCCACCCTAGTCCCCACAACCCTGACAGCAGTGGTGGTCACCACTAACTCTGGTCTTGGACATCTACTGTGTGTGGCGCCTGTTGTTCCAGCTCAGCACTAATGCACCTGATTCAACTAATCATGATTCAGTGATTCATGTTGTTCCAGCTCAGCACTAACGCACCTGATTCAACTAATCATGATCCAGTGATTCATGTTGTTCCAGCTCAGCACTAATGCACCTGATTCAACTAATCATCACCTTGATTCAGTGATTCATGTTGTTTAGTGCTAGTGGGCTTGAACCAACACCTACACATCAAAACATCCCCAGCAAAAAAATCAGCACTTTGACAAACAGCGGCATTTCTTACCACTTAAATAAAATAATATTAAAATAAGAGATACATGTAATATTACCACTAGCACATGCTCCAGCAGACCCAGGTAGCCCAAGGCACACTCGTTGCCATAGCGCAGGGCCCGGTTCTGAACTTCCTTGCTGACCTCTGGGTGGTAGGCGGCTTGCTGTGGAGACCACACAGACACACACATTAGTATGGGACATGTATGACTGGTGCACGAATAGATAACATTGGGTTTTTCTTTGCTGTATTCATAAATATTCACTTCGATAATTACAAAAAGGTATTAGAGAGCTCGTCATTCCAACTGGCATGCTAGCTGCTCCCATAGACTTCCAGTCATTGCGCTAATGCTAGTTATCAATGGCTCCAGAAACCACCTTCAAACAGAGACATACAAATGGCATCCATGAGTTCATCGGACTCCGGGTAAGTAGAAAAAAATGCCTTAATTGCCAAAATCTTGAAGTATCCCTTTAAGGTTGTCGAGGGCGAATAGCTCCAAGGAGTTAGATAACTTTCAGATAACCTTTATCTTCTCTAAGGGTTGTCTTGACCCCTTTCTGACCTTGCACGAGTGCAGCATGTCGGCGATGGCCCTCCTGCTCAGGTTGGCCGTAGCGATTACGTCCTCCTGGCGACACGAGTTCCCAGCAGCCACTGCTTTGGCTGTTGCCTGGGTGATGCCTTTGGTCATGCGGATGAAATCCTCTGGAGTGGACGTCTTGGGGGGAGGATCGCCATTGCTGAACACCTGAGAGAGAACAAAACAGTAACTATTTACTTAGCCTGTTGGTAGCTATAATACTTGACTTTTTGTTATAATAGGACATTATATAAAAGGCCCATACGTGTATATAGGATTATAATATGTAATATCTTTCTTCAAAATAATTTTTCAACTTAACAATATAGCTTACTGTGATGATAAATACACTATTGTGTATTTGATGTACAGAATTTTCGAATACGGTATTACAGCATTGTATGACGTGTGTATGATGAGTGATTATGTTAAATTTCCATCTCAAACTGGACACGTGTCTTCTATTCTCAAATGAAAGCTGGTTGATTTTGAGTTGAAACTTCTGCTGTCCAGTGACACTTCAAGACAACTGTCCTCTGGTGTGATAGCATATAAATAGAATGACAGAACAGTCACTTGAATGGGAATTCTAGTTATTCTATTTCTGTGTGCCAGTGCCACTCACAGCCAGTTCCTGTTTGATGTGTTCAATGGTGGCCTCCAGTCCCCGTGTGCCCTTGGTGGCCTCGTCCTCCACTGCCTTCACTGTCTTCAGGAGTGACGTCACGTTGGTCACCATCACCTGGGGGGGACAAGGGGACAGACATACAGTAGAGGTGTTATTACTATGTGAAAGAGTTGGGGGACAGACATAGGGGAACTGGTGTATTCTCAGTCAGGTATGGTAGAGAGAAGGGAGCTGGTGTATTCTCAGTCAGGTATGGTAGAGAGAAGGGAACTGGTGCATTCTCAGATATGGTAGAGAGAAGGGGACTGGTATATTCTCAGTCAGGTATGGTAGAGAGAAGGGAACTGGTATATTCTCAGTCAGGTATGGTAGAGAGAAGGGAACTGGTGTATTCTCAGGTATGGTAGAGAGAAGGGAACTGGTGTATTCTCAGGTATGGTAGAGAGAAGGGAACTGGTGTATTCTCAGTCAGGTATGGTAGAGAGAAGGGAACTGGTATATTCTCAGTCAGGTATGGTAGAGAGAAGGGAACTGGTGTATTCTCAGGTATGGTAGAGAGAAGGGGACTGGGGTATTCTCAGGTATGGTAGAGAGAAGGGAACTGGTGTATTCTCGGTCAGGTATGGTAGAGAGAAGGGAACTGGTGTATTCTCAGTCAGGTATGGTAGAGAGAAGGGAACTGGTGTATTCTCAGGTATGGTAGAGAGAAGGGAACTGGTATATTCTCGGTCAGGTATGGTAGAGAGAAGGGAACTGGTGTATTCTCAGTCAGGTATGGTAGAGAGAAGGGAACTGGTGTATTCTCAGGTATGGTAGAGAGAAGGGAACTGGTGCATTCTCAGTCAGGTATGGTAGAGAGAAGGGAACTGGTGTATTCTCAGGTATGGTAGAGAGAAGGGAACTGGTGTATTCTCAGTCAGGTATGGTAGAGAGAAGGGAACTGGTGTATTCTCAGGTATGGTAGAGAGAAGGGGACTGGTGCATTCTCAGTCAGGTATGGTAGAGAGAAGGGAACTGGTGTATTCTCAGTCAGGTATGGTAGAGAGAAGGGAACTGGTGTATTCTCAGTCAGGTATGGTAGAGAGAAGGGAACTGGTGTATTCTCGGTCAGGTATGGTAGAGAGAAGGGAACTGGTGCATTCTCAGTCAGGTATGGTAGAGAGAAGGGAACTGGTGTATTCTCAGTCAGGTATGGTAGAGAGAAGGGAACTGGTGTATTCTCGGTCAGGTATGGTAGAGAGAAGGGAACTGGTGCATTCTCAGTCAGGTATGGCAGAGAGAAGGGAGCTGGTATATTCTCAGTCAGGTATGGTAGAGAGAAGGGAGCTGGTGTATTCTCGGTCAGGTATGGTAAAGAGAAGGGAACTGGTGTATTCTCAGGTATGGTAGAGAGAAGGGAACTGGTATATTCTCAGTCAGGTATGGTAGAGAGAAGGGAGCTGGTGTATTCTCAGTCAGGTATGGTAGAGAGAAGGGAACTGGTATATTCTCAGTCAGGTATGGTAGAGAGAAGGGAACTGGTGTATTCTCAGTCAGGTATGGTAGAGAGAAGGGAACTGGTATATTCTCAGTCAGGTATGGTAGAGAGAAGGGAACTGGTGTATTCTCAGGTCAGGTATGGTAGAGAGAAGGGAACTGGTGTATTCTCGGTCAGGTATGGTAGAGAGAAGGGAACTGGTGTATTCTCAGTCAGGTATGGTAGAGAGAAGGGAACTGGTGTATTCTCAGTCAGGTATGGTAGAGAGAAGGGAACTGGTATATTCCCAGTCAGGTATGGTAGAGAGAAGGGAACTGGTGTATTCTCAGGTATGGTAGAGAGAAGGGAACTGGTGTATTCTCAGTCAGGTATGGTAGAGAGAAGGGAACTGGTATATTCTCAGTCAGGTATGGTAGAGAGAAGGGAACTGGTGTATTCTCAGTCAGGTATGGTAGAGAGAAGGGAACTGGTGTATTCTCAGGTATGGTAGAGAGAAGGGAACTGGTGCATTCTCAGTCAGGTATGGTAGAGAGAAGGGAACTGGTGTATTCTCGGTCAGGTATGGTAGAGAGAAGGGAACTGGTGCATTCTCAGTCAGGCATGGTAGAGAGAAGGGAACTGGTATATTCTCAGTCAGGTATGGTAGAGAGAAGGGAACTGGTGTATTCTCAGTCAGGTATGGTAGAGTGAAGGGAACTGGTATATTCTCAGTCAGGTATGGTAGAGAGAAGGGAACTGGTGTATTCTCGGTCAGGTATGGTAGAGAGAAGGGAACTGGTGCATTCTCAGTCAGGTATGGCAGAGAGAAGGGAGCTGGTATATTCTCAGTCAGGTATGGTAGAGAGAAGGGAGCTGGTGTATTCTCGGTCAGGTATGGTAGAGAGAAGGGAACTGGTGTATTCTCGGTCAGGTATGGTAGAGAGAAGGGAGCTGGTGTATTCTCAGTCAGGTATGGTAAAGAGAAGGGAACTGGTGTATTCTCAGGTATGGTAGAGAGAAGGGAACTGGTATATTCTCAGTCAGGTATGGTAGAGAGAAGGGAGCTGGTGTATTCTCAGTCAGGTATGGTAGAGAGAAGGGAACTGGTATATTCTCAGTCAGGTATGGTAGAGAGAAGGGAACTGGTGTATTCTCAGTCAGGTATGGTAGAGAGAAGGGAACTGGTATATTCTCAGTCAGGTATGGTAGAGAGAAGGGAACTGGTGTATTCTCAGGTCAGGTATGGTAGAGAGAAGGGAACTGGTGTATTCTCGGTCAGGTATGGTAGAGAGAAGGGAACTGGTGTATTCTCAGTCAGGTATGGTAGAGAGAAGGGAACTGGTGTATTCTCAGTCAGGTATGGTAGAGAGAAGGGAACTGGTGTATTCTCAGTCAGGTATGGTAGAGAGAAGGGAACTGGTGTATTCTCAGTGAGGTATGGTAGAGAGAAGGGAACTGGTATATTCCCAGTCAGGTATGGTAGAGAGAAGGGAACTGGTGTATTCTCAGGTATGGTAGAGAGAAGGGAACTGGTGTATTCTCAGTCAGGTATGGTAGAGAGAAGGGAACTGGTATATTCTCAGTCAGGTATGGTAGAGAGAAGGGAACTGGTGTATTCTCAGTCAGGTATGGTAGAGAGAAGGGAACTGGTGTATTCTCAGGTATGGTAGAGAGAAGGGAACTGGTGCATTCTCAGTCAGGTATGGTAGAGAGAAGGGAACTGGTGTATTCTCGGTCAGGTATGGTAGAGAGAAGGGAACTGGTGCATTCTCAGTCAGGCATGGTAGAGAGAAGGGAACTGGTATATTCTCAGTCAGGTATGGTAGAGAGAAGGGAACTGGTGTATTCTCAGTCAGGTATGGTAGAGTGAAGGGAACTGGTATATTCTCAGGTATGGTAGAGAGAAGGGAACTGGTGTTTTCTCAGTCAGGTATGGTAGAGAGAAGGGAGCTGGTATATTCTCAGTCAGGTATGGTAGAGAGAAGGGAACTGGTGTATTCTCAGTCGGGTATGGTAGAGAGAAGGGAACTGGTGTATTCTCAGGTTTGGTAGAGGGAAGGGAACTGGTGTATTCTCAGGTATGGTAGAGAGAAGGGAACTGGTGTATTCTCGGTCAGGTATGGTAGAGAGAAGGGAACTGGTGTATTCTCGGTCAGGTATGGTAGAGAGAAAGGAACTGGTGTATTCTCAGGTTTGGTAGAGGGAAGGGAACTGGTGTATTCTCAGGTATGGTAGAGAGAAGGGAACTGGTGTATTCTCAGTCAGGTATGGTAGAGAGAAGGGAACTGGTGTATTCTCAGTCAGGTATGGTAGAGAGAAGGGAACTGGTATATTCTCAGGTATGGTAGAGAGAAGGGAGCTGGTATATTCTCAGTCAGGTATGGTAGAGAGAAGGGAACTGGTGTATTCTCAGTCGGGTATGGTAGAGAGAAGGGAACTGGTGTATTCTCAGGTTTGGTAGAGGGAAGGGAACTGGTGTATTCTCAGGTATGGTAGAGAGAAGGGAACTGGTGTATTCTCGGTCAGGTATGGTAGAGAGAAGGGAACTGGTGTATTCTCGGTCAGGTATGGTAGAGAGAAAGGAACTGGTGTATTCTCAGGTTTGGTAGAGGGAAGGGAACTGGTGTATTCTCAGGTATGGTAGAGAGAAGGGAACTGGTGTATTCTCAGTCAGGTATGGTAGAGAGAAGGGAACTGGTGTATTCTCAGTCAGGTATGGTAGAGAGAAGGGAACTGGTATATTCTCAGGTATGGTAGAGAGAAGGGAACTGGTGTATTCTCGGTCAGGTATGGTAGAGAGAAGGGAACTGGTGCATTCTCAGCCAGGTATGGTAGAGAGAAGGGAACTGGTATATTCTCAGTCAGGTATGGTAGAGAGAAGGGAACTGGTGTATTCTCAGTCAGGTATGGTAGAGAGAAGGGAACTGGTGTATTCTCAGTCAGGTATGGTAGAGGGAAGGGAACTGGTGTATTCTCAGGTATGGTAGAGAGAAGGGAACTGGTATATTCTCAGTCAGGTATGGTAGAGAGAAGGGAACTGGTGTATTCTCAGTCAGGTATGGTAGAGAGAAGGGAACTGGTGTATTCTCAGGTATGGTAGAGAGAAGGGAACTGGTGTATTCTCAGTCAGGTATGGTAGAGAGAAGGGAACTGGTGTATTCTCGGTCAGGTATGGTAGAGAGAAGGGAACTGGTGTATTCTCGGTCAGGTATGGTAGAGAGAAGGGAACTGGTGCATTCTCAGTCAGGTATGGTAGAGAGAAGGGAACTGGTGTATTCTCAGTCAGGTATGGTAGAGAGAAGGGAACTGGTGTATTCTCAGGTATGGTAGAGAGAAGGGAACTGGTGTATTCTCAGTCAGGTATGGTAGAGAGAAGGGAACTGGTATATTCTCAGTCAGGTATGGTAGAGAGAAGGGAACTGGTGTATTCTCAGGTTTGGTAGAGGGAAGGGAACTGGTGTATTCTCAGGTATGGTAGAGAGAAGGGAACTGGTGTATTCTCAGTCAGGTAAGGTAGAGAGAAGGGAACTGGTATATTCTCAGGTAAGGTAGAGAGAAGGGAACTGGTATATTCTCAGGTATGGTAGAGAGAAGGGAACTGGTGTATTCTCAGTCAGGTATGGTAGAGAGAAAGGAACTGGTATATTCTCAGTCAGGTATGGTAGAGAGAAGGGAACTGGTGCATTCTCAGGTATGGTAGAGAGAAGGGAACTGGTATATTCTCAGGTAAGGTAGAGAGAAGGGAACTGGTGTATTCTCAGTCAGGTATGGTAGAGAGAAGGGAACTGGTGTATTCTCAGTCAGGTATGGTAGAGAGAAGGGAACTGGTGTATTCTCAGGTATGGTAGAGAGAAGGGAACTGGTGTATTCTCAGGTATGGTAGAGAGAAGGGAACTGGTATATTCTCAGGTAAGGTAGAGAGAAGGGAACTGGTGTATTCTCAGTCAGGTATGGTAGAGAGAAGGGAACTGGTGTATTCTCAGTCAGATATGGTAGAGAGAAGGGAACTGGTGTATTCTCGGTCAGGTATGGTAGAGAGAAGGGAACTGGTGTATTCTCGGTCAGGTATGGTAGAGAGAAGGGAACTGGTGTATTCTCAGTCAGGTATGGTAGAGAGAAGGGAACTGGTGTATTCTCAGTCAGGTATGGTAGAGAGAAGGGAACTGGTGTATTCTCAGTCAGGTATGGTAGAGAGAAGGGAACTGGTGCATTCTCAGTCAGGTATGGTAGAGAGAAGGGAACTGGTGCATTCTCAGTCAGGTATGGTAGAGAGAAGGGTTGTGAAAAGTGATAGAGGAAAAGAGATCAAAATGAGAAAGAAAAGGGTGAAACAGAGACAGACGAGAGAGAGAGAGAGAGAGCGAGACGAGAGAGAGAGCGAGACGAGAGAGAGAGAGAGAGAGAGCGAGACGAGAGAGAAAGACAGAGAGAGACAGAGACAGAGAGAGAGAGAGAGAGAGAGAGAGAGAGAGAGAGAGAGAGAGAGAGAGAGAGAGAGAGAGAATGGGAGTGACTGGGAAGAGAGAGAGAAAGGGAGAAACTACTGTGACTTTGGTTCCATTTAAAGCACTGTATAAAACCCATGTATTATTATTATGAAGAGAAAATGGAGTGGAGGGACAGGGGAGAGTTCTAAGGTTGCCAGGGAGGCTGGCCACACACTTCTCCCAGCAAGTGGCAATGTACTGTCAGACTGCCACAGTGTGATGGCCTTGCCCTATGCTCCATTCCGGGTCAGCAGGGGGAGGAGGGGGAGATCAGTGCAGAGTTACACCCTCAGCTGTCAACAGACACTTCAGTTCTGAATCAAATGATTTATGACTGAGGGACTTAAAGAAGGGCTAAAGTACAGGGTGTGGTTGAGGTCAGTGTTTTGGCTATAAAGTACCTTAGGAAAACTTTACTGACAGCTGTGTGTGTGTGTGTGTGTGTGTGTGTGTGTGTGTGTGTGTGTGTGTGAGAGAGAGGGAGGGATACCTGCCCCCCTCCCCCCCGACTCATAAAAAAGTACTACACTGAACAAAAATATAAACGTAACAAGAAAAATGAGACCAACACTTTACATGAGCTGAAATAAAAGACTGCAGAAATGTTCCACACGCTCAAAAAAAGCTAATTTCTCTCAGATGCACAAATTTGTTTACATCCCTGTTAGTGAGCATTTCTCCTTTGCCAAGATAATCCATCCATCTGACAGGTGTGGCATATCAAGAAGCTGATTAAACAGCATGATCATTACACAGGTGCAACTTGTGCTGGAGACAATAAAAGGCCACTTTAAAATGTGCAGTTTTGTCACAATGCCACAGATGTCATTTCTCTATCATAAGCTGCTTCCAACGTTGTTCTAGAGAATTTGGGGGTGCTGAAGAGTATTGCTGTCTGTATTAAAGCCCTTTTGCGGGGAAAAATGTATTCTGATTGGCTGGGCCTGGCTCCCAAGTGGGTAGGCCTATGCCTTCCCAGGCGCCCCTGCCCAATCATGTCCAATCATCCATTGATAAGGGCAAAAACTATATTTTTCAATTGACTGATTTTCTTATATGAACTGTAACTCAGTAAAATCTCTGAAATTGTTGCATGCTGTGTTTATATTTTTGTTCTATATATAAAGTACCAGTCAAACGTTTGGACACACCTACTCATTCAAGGGTTTTTCATTATTTTTTATTATTTTCTACATAGTAGAATAATAGTGAAGACATCCAAACTATGAAATAACACACGGAATCATGTAGTAACCAAAAAAAAGTGTTACAAAAATCAAAATAAATGTAATATTTGAGATTCCTCAAATAGCCACCCTTTGCCTTGATGACAGCTTTGCACACTCTTGGCATTCTCTCAACCAGCCTCATGAGGAGTACACCACATCAGTCACTAGCTTCATCAATAAGTGCATTGATGACGTCGTCCCCACAGTGACCGTACGTACATACCCCAACCAGAAGCCATGAATTACAGGCAACATCCGCAATGAGCTAAAGGGTAGAGCTGCCGCTCTCAACCCGGGAGCTTATAAGAATTCCCGCTATTCCCTCCGAAGAACCATTAAAAAGGCAACGCGTCAATACAGGACTAAGATTGAATCGTATAACACCGGCTCCGACGCTCATCGGATGTGACAGGGCTTGCAAACTATTACAGACTACAAACGGGAAGCACAGCCGCGAGCTGCCCATTGACATGAGCCTACCAGATGAGCTTAATTATTTTATGCTCGCTTTGAGGCAGGTAACACTGAAGCATGCATGAGAGCACAGTTGTTCTGGACGACTGTGTGATCACACTCTCCGTAGCCGATGTGAGTAAGACCTTTAAACAGGTCAACATTCACAAGGCCGCCTGGCCAGACGCATTACCAGGACGTGTACTCAGAGCATGCGCTGACCAACTGGCAATCATCAAGTTTGCGGACGACACAACAGTGGTAGGCTTGATTACCAACAACGATGAGACGGCCTACAGGGAGGAGGTGAGGGCCCTCGGAGTGTGGTGTCAGGAAAACAACCTCACACTCAACGTCAACAAAACTAAGGAGATGATTGTGGACTTCAGGAAACAGCAGAGGGAACACCCCCCTATCCACATCGATGGAACAGTAGTGGAGAGGGTAGCAAGTTTTAAGTTCCTCGGCATACACATCACAGACAAACTGAATTGGTCCACTCACACAGACAGCATCGTGAAGAAGGCGCAGCAGCGCCTCTTCAACCTCAGGAGGCTGAAGAAATTCGGCTTGTCACCAAAAGCACTCACAAACTTCTACAGATGCACAATCGAGAGCATCCTGGCGGGCTGTATCACCGCCTGGTATGGCAACTGCACCGCCCTCAACCGTAAGGCTCTCCAGAGGGTAGTGAGGTCTGCACAACGCATCACCGGGGGCAAACTACCTGCCCTCCAGGACACCTACACCACCCGATGTCACAGGAAGGCCATAAAGATCATCAAGGACATCAACCACCCGAGCCACTGCCTGTTCACCCCGCTATCATCCAGAAGGCGAGGTCAGTACAGGTGCATCAAAGCTGGGACCGAGAGACTGAAAAACAGCTTCTATCTCAAGGCCATCAGACTGTTAAACAGCCACCACTAACACTGAGTGGCTGCTGCCAACACACTGACACTGACTCAACTCCAGCCACTTTAATAATGGGAATTGATGGGAAATGATGTAAATATATCACTAGCCACTTTAAACAATGCTACCTTATATAAATGTTACTTACCCTACATTATTCATCTCATATGCATACGTATATACTGTACTCTATATCATCGACGGTATCCTTATGTAATACATGTATCACTAGCCACTTTATACTATACTATGCCACTTTGTTTACATACTCATCTCATTTGTACATACTGTACCCGATACCATCTACTGTATCTTGCCTATGCTGCTCTGTACCATCACTCATTCATATATCCTTATGTACATATTCTTTATCCCCTTACACTGTGTACAAGACAGTAGTTTTGGAATTGTTAGTTAGATTACTTGTTATTACTGCATTGTCGGAACTAGAAGCACAAGCATTTCGCTACACTCGCATTAACATCTGCTAACCATGTGTATGTGACAAATAAAATTTGATTTGATTTGAAGTGTCTTCACTGACATTTTCAATCTGTCTGTAATACCAAACAAAATACCAAACATGTTTCAAACAGACCATAGTCCCCCTACCTTGACTTTGTTGTCCTTAAGCCATTTTGCAACAACTTTGGAAGTATGATTGGGGTCATTGTCCATTTGGAAGACCCATTTGCAACCAAGACTGATGTCTTGAGATGTTGCTTCAATATATCCACATCATTTTCCTTCCTCATGATGCCATCTATTTCGTGAAGTGCACCAGTCTCTCCTGCAGCAAAGCACCCCACAACATGATGCTGCCACCCCCGTGCTTCACGGTTGGGATGGTGTTCTTCGGCTTGCAAGCCTTTGATACAGTGAATGATAAGTGAAATAATCTGTCTGTAAACAATTGTTGGAAAAATTACTTGTGTCATGCACAAAGTAGATGTCCTAACCAACTTGCCAAAACTATAGTCTGTTAACAAGAAATTTGTGAAGTGGTTGAAAAACGAGTTTTAATGACACCAACCTAAGTGTATGTAAACTTCTGACTTCAACTGTATGTACAGTCGTGGCCAAAAGTTTTGAGAATGACAAATATGAATTTCCACAAAGTCTGCTGCTTCAGTGTCTTTAGATATTTTTGTCAGATGTTACTATAGAATACTGAAGTATAATTACAAGCATTTCATAAGTGTCAAAGGCTTTTATTGACGTTGATGCATAGAGTCAATATTTGCAGTGTTGACCCTTGTTTTTCAAGACCTCTGCAATCCGCCCTGGAATGTTGTCAATTAACTTCTGGGCCACATCCTGACTGAGGGCAGCCCATTCTTGCATAATCAATGCTTGGAGTTTGTCAGAATTTGTGGGGTTTTGTTTGTCCACCCGCCCATTGAGGATTGATCACAAGTTCTCAATGGGATTAAGGTCTGGGGAGTTTCCTGGCCATGGACCCAAAATATTGATGTTTTGTTCCCCGAGCCACTTAGTTATCACTTTTGCCTTATGGCAAGGTGCTCCATCATGCTGGATAAGGCATTGTTCGTCACCAAACTGTTCCTGGATGTTTGGGAGAAGTTGCTCTCGGAGGATGTGTTTGTACCATTCTTTATTCATGGCTGTGTTCTTGGGCAAAATTGTGAGTGAGCCCACTCCCTTGGCTGAGAAGCAACCACACACATGAATGGTCTCATGATGCTTTACTGTTGGCATGACCTTGGACTGATTGGTAGCGCTCACCTTGTCTTCTCCGGACAAGCTTTTTTCCGGATGCCCCAAACGAAAGGGGATTCATCAGAGAAAATGACTTTACCCCAGTCCTCAGCAGTCCAATCCCTGTACCTTTTGTAGAATATCAGTTGGTCCCTGATGTTTTTCCTGGAGAGAAGTGGCTTCTTTGCTACCCTTGTTGACACCAGGCCATCCTCCAAAAGTCTTCACCTCACTGTGCGTGTAGATGCACTCACACCTGCCTGCTGCCATTCCTGAGCAAGCTCTGTACTGGTGGTTCCCCGATCCCGCAGCTGAATCGACTTTAGGAGACGGTCCTGGTGCTTGCTGGACTTTCTCGGGCACCCTGAAGCCTTCTTCACAACAATTGAACTGCTCTCCTTGAAGTTCTTGATGATCCGATAAATGGTTGATTTAGGTGCAATCTTTCTGGCTGAAATATCATTGCCTGTGAAGCCCTTTTTGTGCAAAGCAATGATGACGGCAGGTGTTTCCTTGCAGGTAACCATGTTTGACAGAGGAAGAACAATGATTCCAAGCACCACCCTCCCTTTGAAGCTTCCAGTCTGTTATTTGAACTCAATCAGCATGACAGAGTGATCTCCAGCCTTGTCCTCGTCAACACTCACACCTGTGTTAACAAGAGAATCACTGACATGATGTCAGCTGGTCCTTTTGAGGCAGGGCTGAAATGCAGTGGAAATGTTTTCTGGGGATTCAGTTCATTTGCATGGCAAAGAGGGACTTTGCAATTCATCTGATCATTCTTCATAACGTTCTGGAGTATATGCAAATTTCCATCATACAAACTGAGGCAGCAGACTTTGTGAAAATTAATATTTGTGTCATTCTCAAAAAATTTGACCACGACTGCATGTATGTATGTATGTATGTATGTATGCATGCATGCATGTATGTATGTATGTATGTATGTACAGGCGCACACACACACACACTACCGTTCAAACGTTTGTGGTCACTTAGAAATGTCAATTTTTGTCCATTAAAATAACATCAAATTTAGTGACATCACAGCCTTAGCAGCAGTCCTCAACTGGCAGCTTCATTAAATAGTACCCACAAAACACCAGTCTCAACATCAATAGTGAAGAGGCAACTCCGGGATGCTGGCCTTCTAGGCAGAGTTGCAAAGAAAACGGCATATCTCAGACTGACCCCCCCCCCCCCCCCCAAAAAAACATTAAGACTCGAAGGACAGCATCCCGGAGACGCCTCTTCGCTGTTGACGTTGAGACTGGTGTTTTGCGGGTACTATTTAATGACGCTGCCAGTTGAGGACTTGGTGAGAAGTCTGTTTCTCAAACTAGACACACTAATGTACTTGTCCTCTTGCTCAGTTGTGCACCAGGGCCTCCCACTCCTCTTTCTATTCTGGTTAGAGCCAGTTTGTGCTTTTCTGTGAAGGGAGTAGCACACAGCGTTGTACCAGATCAATTTCTCGCATGAAATAGCCTTCATTTTACAGAACAAGAATAGACGACTTTCAGAAGAAGGTTCTTTGTTTCTGGCCATTTTGAGCCTGTAATCAAACCCACAAATGCTGATGCTCCAGATACTCAACTAGTCTAAAGAAGGCCAGTTTTATTGCTTCTTTAATCAGAACAACAGTTTTCGGCTGTGCTAACATAATTGCAAAAGGGTTTTCTAATGATCAATTAGCCTTTTAAAATGATACACTTAGATTAGCTAACACAATGTGCCATTGGAACACAGGAGTAATGGTTGCTGATAATGGGCCTCTGTACACCTATGTAGATATTCCATAATATATATATTTTTTTTTAATCTGCCGTTTCCAGCTACAATAGTCATTTACAACATTAACAATGTCTACACTGTATTTCTGATCAATTTGATGTTATTTGTATGGACACAAAATGTGCTTTTCTTTCAAAAACAAGGACATTTCTTAGTGACCCCAAACTTTTGAACAGTAGTGTATATATTAATAAATAAATATATATAAAAGTGCAATTAATTTACTGTATATAAGAGGGAGACTGGTGTTAGAGGCCCAACACGTGTTAGTGACATCACAACCTTAGCAGCAGTCCAGAGCTACAGAGAAACTGGGGACTGTTTCATAAATATATTTGAAAGTATTTTTCCAGTTTTATTGAAAGGGATAGAGAGAAATGAAGACGAGACAGAAAGCTGGAACATAGTGTGAAGACCGGTACATGTCAGGATTCGATCCCACGCAGGCAAAGGATGGCATATGTGCCGAGGGCAGCAGGCTTATCCCTTGGATCAACCTCAGGCCCAGAAGAGGACTATTTTACCTTGGCAGAGTTCTTCAGCTGCAGCATGGCAGGGTCGTCGTGAGGCTTGCCTGCAGCGGCCTTGGTAGCGCTGATGAGGTCACTCAGAGCCTTGGCAACGTCTTTGACAGCGTTGATCAGGACCACCTATAGAGGGCCCACCAGAGAAGGAAACAAGTGACTGGAGGTTTACAATGGTAAAACAATGACATCTACTGGCTGGTAACAAACGCACACACACACACAGTGGGAACGTCCTCGTGAAGTATGATGGAATGGGATGGTAAGAGACTCACAGGTAATAGAGAATCTGACCAAAAACCTCAGTGTCTAATCGTACCAATAACAGTGTGTAATCTTACCAATAACAGTGTCTCATCATACCAATAACAGTGTCTCATCATTCCAATAACAGTGTCTCATCATACCAATAACAGTTATTCCTACCCATAACAGACTTGATGAGACAGCAGATAAAAGCAGTTAGGTTTTGGATGACTAAAGTCATAAAGGTGGGACCACTAGACTCGACAATGTATTGAAAGAACTCAGTAGAGCCATTCCTAAATTTCCACTTTCCATTTCTGACATTGTAAATCAAAAGTACTCCAGACAAAGTAGTAATTACTGGGAATAAGCAGGTTGAACAAAAACAGCCTGTTGTTCAAATTAGCGCATTCACCAATGCATTGTGGGGCATGATTACCAATAGGATGGTTAGGGAGGAGCCAAGCAGAGTGGGGAGCAGCAGCTAGAAGACAATGGAATACCATTGGACAGATCGGAAAATGGACCAATCAATGAGCCAAATCCAACCCATCAAATATGAGACAATCAAACCCAATCGAATCAAGCTGTACAAAGTGAGGGTGGCTAGTTTGTCAGAGCCCGGCAAAAACTTTTCAAATCAACCCGTATGCCGTAAGTATGAGAGATGAGAACACACCCTTGAAAACCATCAGAATGAATAAAGACCGCACAAATGACTTGGTTTGTTTTTTTTGGGGGGGGGGGGGGGGGGTGTCTGACTAGCCGACCTTGTAAACAGGAAGCTCGTATATGCTGATGCTTTTGGAAACTTTAATGCACATTGGTGGTTTCTTAAGGCTATTTGTGCTTAAGCATAGAAACCATGTCAGCAATTCAGTAGAGAACCCTTAAATTACATTAGCTGAAGAATGAACGACCACCACAGTTAAAAACTCAATTCGTCTGTAGCAGGTTTGAGGCATGTGGTGGCTAATGTAGCTATTGAAGGGAGGGGCATGGAGAGTAGTATTATCAACTCAAAACATCTTGCTACACTTGGCTCCTCCTGTAGCTCTCTTAACTCTAGTCATGAAGAATTATTGTATCTGCAGGCTTTTAATACAGCCCTGAAGATGATGATTGGTTGATTATTTAAATCTTGGCCCGTATCCACAAAGTCTCTCAGTGTAAGAGTGCTGATCTAGGATCGGTTTTGCCTCATAATAAATAAGATTTTATGGACATATGGGACCTGATCCTAGATCATAATGGACAGATTCTAGATCAGCACTCCAACTCTGAGACACTTTGTGGATACAGGCCCAGGTGTGTTCGAAATGGTCTGGAATAAAACCCTGAACACCCAGTAACTCTCCAGGACCGAAGTTGGATAACAGAATGAACGGACATCAGTGGGTCACCCAGTGTGTCTTTGTTCATCCTAATCTCAACCACAGAGACTAAAGTCTTTATAGTCTGTGGTAGTATATCACTATAACTGATGGCCACTCCAAAGAGCACAGACAAAGGACATTTTGAGTCAGTTCATATTCAGACAAAAGGGAAGAGAGTACCCACATTTGTACAGAGATCTGTCCCATGCGAAGAAAAAAGAGCCTTTTGAAGTGAAGAGAGGAAGAGTGAAGAGAGGAAGGCAAGCACAGAGAGAGAGCATTCGATTAAACACTAGTATAAGAAACATTGCAAGGTCCTACTACTGCTACTATAAAACGACTACTACTACTGCTACTATAAAACGACTACTTACTACTGCTACTATAAAACAACTACTTACTACTGCTACTATAAAACAACATCTTACTACTACTAGTACTACAAAACAACTACTTACTACAAAACCACTACTTACTACTACTAGTACTACTAGTACTACAAAACAACTACTGCTACTATAAAACGATTACTTACTACTACTACAAAACCACTACTTACTACTACTACTACAAAACTACTTACTACTGCTACTATAAAACGATTACTTACTACTACTACAAAACCACTACTTACTACTACTACTACTACTACTACTACTACTACAAAACTACTTACTACTACTACAAAACCACTACTTACTACTACTACTACTACAAAACTACTGCTACTATAAAACGACTACTTACCTCTACTGTTACTACAACAACAAAACAACTACTTACTACTACTACTACAAAACTACTTCTACTATAAAACGATTACTTACTACTACTACAAAACCACTACTTACTACTACTACTACTACTACTACTACTACTACTACTACTACTACTACAAAACTACTTACTACTACTACAAAACCACTACTTACTACTACTACTACTACAAAACTACTGCTACTATAAAACGACTACTTACCTCTACTGTTACTACAACAACAAAACAACTACTTACTACTACTACTACAAAATTACTACTTACTATAAAACTAGCCGATTATTACAACTACTCACATATCTGCTTTGAAAAAAGTGGATAGACCCAGATATTGGCTTTTGAAATGAAAAGGTAAAAGTTTCAAAGCAAGAATAGTGTAGGGAAATGCTTTCTTTTGAATAAAATTTTAAACTCCAATGTATGTGAGAGTCTCCTTTTTTTTAAGTGACACTAACATTAACTAGATAATACTGGCACCCTGAATACAAATGTCAGTGCTTTTTGGATGGGAACAATATGGGGACGAACATGTCGTACCTGTGTCTCGGGGTCCTCGGCGCCCAGGCTGGCGGCGCCCAGTTTTACCACGTCGGCCAGTTTGGTGATGGTGATGACGGAGGACTGGGCAGCCTGGGCCAGTCTCTCCTGGCTGGCCCCGGCACCAGAGACCAGCAGCTTGGTGTCCTCCACCAGCGCCTTGGCTGTCTTTAGGATGTGCTCTCTGGGAGGGGCACCATGAGACATACGCATTCACAGTTATTTATGTAATATCAATCACTGTTTATGTACAGTGATGTGCATGATAGGTGTGGGACGACACCAGTATCACCATACTCCTTAGTATTATGTCAAGGAAACAAAACACGAAGCGGATGCAACTTCTTTAGGAAAACAGTCCTGATGAAATGATATGGAAAAAATATTGCGATGCTGGTATCGTCCCGGCCCTGGAGTTAATATTGTGTTCTGGATAATGATGACGCGCTCTATGGGTGAGTACGCAAATAACTGAAATAAAGTTCCATCAAATATTGTATAAAATAAGTATCTACTTTCTACTCTGTATATTCACACATATAATGAAAAGACAGTCCTTTAAAAATGACGATTAACCCCCTTTACCCTCCCAAGCCCAACAGTTAGTAACCTCAGCATCAAATATTACACCAGGCTACCATAGTTAATAACCCCAGCATCAAATATTACACCAGACTACCATAGTTAATAACCCCAGCATCAAATATTACACCAGGCTACCATAGTTAATAACCCCAGCATCAAATATTACACCAGGCTACCATAGTTAATAACCCCAGCATCAAATATTACACCAGACTACCATAGTTAATAACCCCAGCATCAAATATTACACCAGACTACCATAGTTAATAACCCCAGCATCAAATATTACACCAGACTACCATAGTTAATAACCCCAGCTTCAAATATTACACCAGACTACCATAGTTAATAACCCCAGCATCAAATATTACACCAGGCTACCATAGATAATAACCCCAGCATCAAATATTACACCAGGCCACCATAGTTAATAACCCCAGCATCAAATATTACACCAGACTACTGGACAGTACCTGTGGTCGGCGAAGGTTTCCGAGTTCTCACGGTTGAGCGTGCCGGCGGTGGCGAACATGATGGTGGTGTCCAGGTCGGCGATGATGCCCGACACGGTACTGGCTGCTGTGATGCAGGCCTGGGTGCCACGGTTACCAGCCTGAAGGGCCGCCAGCACATGAGACACCTAACAGAGAGAAGAGATGTTATGAATATGTTATGAATATGGTGACCTCATATGGCTGCATCAACCAAGGTTTAATGTCTGCAACTCTGACATGGTCCAACTGTGATTTATTAAGATCCAGAACCAAACAGACAACATTTCAATCCCAATCTGAGTATTGTCAATCCCGGGAACCAGTCTATTTCAAACTTTGTCCTGACAAGGTCACAATGTAACGTTGTTGAAGGCATCACCAGTCAAAACAGACAGATACCCAGGCTTCCTTTGGGTTCTCAGGGGCTACAACGGTCTCTCCTATGTTAACTCAAATTCACATTCAAATAACTTTATTGTTCCTGTGAGGGAAATTCTTATCTGGAGGGTTTATAAAATATAAAACACAGTAGGCTTAAATAACAAACAGAGGACAGGACAGATATAAAATGTTTTAAAAAACAGGGGCTAGCTGCATGTCGGCAGGAAGAAATACAGATAGGTCATTATGGCTCACCTTCTCGGAGACCTTGCGTGCGCTGTCGATCAGCTCCTTCTTGGTGAAGGAGTCGTTGGGACTACACTGCAGAGCTCCGGCCTTAGTCACCAGCCCAGTACAGTTGAAGCCGAGCTCCCCAACCTGCTTCTTGATGTGGGAACCAATCTGGACAAGGACAGAGGAGTTGGGACTCTTTAGAAAGCTCTTTTTCAGTGCACTATCATTCAGTACTGTACTTTTGAAAAAGAAAAAAGGGTCATTAAGCAGACACTCTTATCCAACTGTCAGTCAGCGCATTTTCAACAAAGGTAGGCGAGACGACCACATATCAGTCACTACAAGTAAAACACTTTCCTCCATAAAGCATCAGCCAAACCAATGCTCTTGTATTTGTACATAGAACTACATTTTGAATCTCCTTCTGTTTCCCCAAGCCAAGGACTGGGAGGAGAATTATCATGCTAATAAAACTGCATTTTTCCCACTGCATTATCACACTGGCATTGAGAATATGTATTAGTCATCAGATACCTCGTCGTTCTCTGCAGTGATGGCAGCGTATTTGGCCTCGGTGGCTAGCTCTCCAAACTCATTAGTAAGCTCGCTGGCCAGACCTCCCAAGTCATCTGGGTTGGTGTTGGACTTAGTCACCTGAAAACAAGACACAGCCTTTTATCTAATGATCTTTCATTTCATTTCATTATATTTTTTCCTGAGGGAAGAGAATGTCCTGTATGGAAAACAAGATTTCTCTACCAGACATATAACCATTACACAACTATCATTCCACAGGAAGTGTATGTCATTCATGGTTTGATGATGACATCCAACTACTACAACCCCCGCAGTTCTACACACAAACTTACTACCCCCCCACAACCACTCACCCACATACAAACTCACGACCCCCCCTCCACCCTTCCTCACCATCTCCTGCACGGTGACGGCGATGGCTTTGGCAGTCTTCACCATGGTAGTCTGGTAATCCACAAAGGAGCCATCGGGCTCGCCGGCAGGGCTCTCCTCCATCTTGTTGATGGCGGCAGTGATGGAGTCCACCATGCCGCCCAGGGCGCCCGCAGCGCTGGCCGTCTCCGACAGGGTGGCGCCTAAGTCGTCTACCGCCTCCTTCATCATCTGAACAGACTCCTCCAGAGCCTCCTGGGTGTGGGCCGCCTGGACAGACAGACAGACAGACAGAGACAAGATCAGTGGACGGTCGTACGCAACAAACCATAGCTGGCCCGCTGGTAGATACATTTCTATTGAGTGTTAGTTACCATGTCGTGTTTTCCACTCAGTGCCACTTACATTAGGAATAGACCTAGACAGTACTATGTCACGGCATTAATAACCATAATACTGCCATTAACACTGATGATATGGACGCTGCACTGCTGTCCCTGGTTAGACCGGAGTTAAATGTATAGGATATGTCATTTAGAAGACGCTTTAATCCAAAGCGACTCATAGTCATGCGTGCATACATTATTATTTTTAACGTACGGGTGGTCCCAGGAATCGAACCCACTATCCTGCCGTTGAAAGCGCCATACTCTACCAACTGAGCTACAGAGGACCACATAACACATGACGTCAAATATTTTCAAATACATTAAAGCTGGAATAGATGATTTTTCCATGAGTGTCATATAGCAGACCTCCGGCCTCCTTGGCCGTGTAGAGCATCTGCAGGGCTGACTCGTACAGTATAGCATATAGTATAGTAAAATACAGTTTTGTGAGAAAGCAGACCTTGGGGTTTCCTCCGGCCTCCTTGGCCGTGTAGAGCATCTGCAGGGCTGACTCTGTCAGCGTCTTGGTCTGGTCCAACACCGCCATCTGCTGTTGGCTGCTCTGAATCTTACTGGCCGTGCCGATGGCTGCCATGATGAGGGGCTCGAAATAGCTCACCATCTGAGACACCTGAAGAAGAAGAAAAAGAAAGAAAGAAAGCAAGAGAGAAAGAAAGAAAGAAAGAAAGAGAGAGAGACAGAGAGACAGAGAGACAGAGAGAGAGAGACAGAGAGACAGAGAGACAGAGAGAGAGAGACAGAGAGAGAGAGACAGAGAGAGACAGAGAGAGAGAGACAGAGAGAGAGAGAGACAGAGAGAGACAGAGACAGAGACAGAGAGAGAGAGAGAGAGGACCAAATTGTTGTTGAGATATGTTCTATTTTATCACATTGCTCTATGTTTTTGTCAGACTTCAGCCAGCTGCATCAAGTCTTTGAACCAAAGTAAAGTAGTTAAATTCACTAGATACGACGGTATAAATACAACCTTTGAAGGCTTTTAATGATAGAAAAAAAGCTTAGCACGTTGGGATACTAAATATGTAATTTCCTTAATATTAGTATTAATTTCCTTAATACTAAATATGTAATTTCCTATTAGACTGTAAGGTATAAAGCCAGACAGATGTGGATAATGTAAATAGGCCAAGAGGATGGGGTCTCTTACCTTGTGTCCCAGATGGGAAGCCTCAGAGCGAGCTGCGATGGCCACCGGCTCTATCAGATTGCTGATCTCCTGGACCGAAGCTGCCAGCTGCTCATGCAGAGCCTGAAACACACACACACACACACCATGGTAGAAGCAAATACAGAAACACAGATGTACTGGAAAAAGCTACATATGGTATAGTATATTATAAATCGGGTGGTTCGAGCCCTGAATGCTGATTGGCTGACAGCAGTGGTATATCAGACTGTATACCACACCTCCCCGGGCCTTATTGCTTAATGGTATAGTATGGTATGTCATAGTATACTATAGTACGGTATGGTATAGTATGGTATAGTGTAGTATGGTATGGTATAGTAGAGTACAGTAAAGTGTAGTATAGCACAGTATGGTATAGTGTGGTACGGTATAGCATAGTATAGTATGGGATAGTATGGTATAGCATGGAATAGAATGGTATGGTATAGTATGGTACGGTATAGTACAGTATAGTCTAGTATGGTATAGTACAGTATGCTATAGTAAGGTAGAGTACCGTGTAGTATGGAATGGTACGGTATAGTATAGTATGGAATAGAATGGTATGGTATAGTATGGTACGGTATAGTACAGTACGGTATGCTATATATAGTATGGTATAGTACGGTAGAGTACAGTATAGTATGGTATAGTACAGTATGCTATAGTATGGTATAGTACGGTAGAGTACAGTACAGTATGCTATAGTATGGTATAGCATGGTAGAGTATAGCATGGTATAGTAAGGTGGAGTACAGTATGGAATGGTACGGTATAGTATAGTGTAGTATGGGATAGTATAGTATCGTATAGTATAGCATGGTATAGTATAGTACAGTATGCTATAGTATGGTATAGTAAGGTAGAGTACAGTATAGTATGGAATGGTACGGTATAGTATAGTGTAATATGGTATAGTTTAGTCATGTACACATCTACAGTGCCTTTGGAAAGTATTCAGAGCCCTTTCCACATTTTGTTAGGTTACAGCCTTACTCTAAAATGTATTACATAGTCGTCGTCCCCCATCAAGCTACACACAATACCGCATAATGACAAAGCAAAGGCAGGTTTTTAGAAATTTTAGCAAATTCATAAAAAATTACAACATTAAATATGGCATCTACATAAGTATTCAGACCCTTTACTCAGTACTTTGTTGAAGCACCTTTGGCAGCAATTACAGCCTCAAGTCTTCTTGGGTATGACGCTACAAGCTTGGCACACCTGTATTTGGGGAGTTTCTCCCATTCTTCTCTGCAGATCCTCTCAAGCTCTGTCAGGTTGGATGGGGAGTGTTGCTGCACAGCTATTTTCAGCTCTCTCCAGAGATGTTCGATCGGGTCTAAGTCCGGGCTCTGGCTGAGCCACTCAAGGACATTAAGAGACTTGTCCCATAGCCATTGCTGGGTTGTCTTGGCTGTGTGCTTAGGGTCGTTGTCCTGTTGGAAGGTGAACCTTCACCCCAGTCTGAGGTCATGAGTGCTCTGGAGCAGGTTTTCATCAAGGATCTCTCTGTACTTTGTTCTGTTCATCTTTGCCTGACTAGTCTCCCAGTCCCTGCCACTGAAAAACATCCCCCCCAGCATGAAGCTGCCACCACCATGCTTCACCGTAAGGATGGTGCCAGGTTTCCTCCAGATGTGAAACTTGGCATTCAGGCCAAAGATGGTCTGAGAGTCTTTAGGTGCTTTTTGGAAAACTCCAAGCTGGCTGTCATATGCCTTTTACCAAGGAGTGGTTACCATCTGGCCACTCCACCATAAAGGCCTGATTGGTGGAGTGCTGCAGAGATGGATGTTCTTCTGGAAGGTTCTCCCATCTCCACAGAAGAAGTCTAGAGCTCTGTCAGCATGACCATCGGGATCTTGGTCACCTCCCTGACCAAGTCCTTTCTCCACCGATTGCTCAGTTTGGCCAGGCGGCCAGCTCTAGGAAGAGTCTTGGTGGTTCCAAACTTCTTCCATTGAAGAACGAGGGAGGCCACTGTGTTCTTGGGGACTGTCAATGCTGCAGAAATGTTTTGGTACCCTTCCCCAGATCTGTGCCTCGACACAATCCTGTCTTGGAGCTCTTACAGGCAATTCCTTTGACCTCATGGCTTGTTTTTTGCTCTGACATGCACTGTCAACTGTGGGACCTTATATAGACAAGTGTGTGCCTTTCAAAACATGTCCAATCAATTTAATTTACCACAAGTGGACACCAATTAAGTTGTAGAAACATCTCAAGGACGATCAATGGAAACAGGATGCACCTGAGCTCAATTTCGTGTCTCATAGCAAAGAGTCTGAATAGTTACAGTACCAGTCAAAAGTTTAGACACACCTACTCATTCAAGGGTTTTTCTTTATTTGTACTATTTTCTACATTGTAGAATAATAGTGAAGACAACCTATGGAATAACACATATGGAATCATGTAGTAACCAGAAAAGTGTTAAACAAATCAAAATAATTTTATATTTGAGATTCTTCAAAGTAGTCATCCTTTTGTCTTGATGACAGCTTGCAGAAAATAGTAAAAATAAAGAAAAACCCTTGAATGAGTGGGTGTGTCCAAACTTTTGACTGGTATGGTATGTAAATAAGCTATCAGTTTTTTAAATGTTTTAATCCATTTGCAAAAATGTCTAAAAACCTGTCTTTATGGGATATTGTGTGTAGATCGCTGAGTATTTTTTTGAATATACATTTTTGAATAAGGCTGTAACGTAACAAAAGGTGGAAAAAGTCAAGGGGTCTGAATACTTTCCAAAGGCACTGTAAATGCTCTTGCGCACACACACACACCCAGCCAGCCAGCCAGCCAGAGACGGTAGGGAAGGGACAGCGTAACCACAGAGACGGTAGGGAAGGGACAGCGTAACCACAGAGACGGTAGGGAAGGGACAGCGTAACCACAGAGACGGTAGGGAAGGGACAGCGTAACCACAGAGACGGTAGGGAAGGGACAGCGTAACCACAGAGACGGTAGGGAAGGGACAGCGTAACCACAGAAACGGTAGGGAAGGGACAGCGTAACCACAGAGACGGTAGGGAAGGGACAGCGTAACCACAGACACAGACACAGACACAGACAGAAACACACACCTCCTGGGAGATGTCCTCTCTTGGGGTGAGCTGCTGGCTGATGGCTGCCAGGGAGGCCTGGTCCACCTCCCGAATACAGTTGTTCAGCACCTCGATGGCCTCGTCACACTCCCTCTGGCCTGGGGCTTTGTCTCTGTACACACGCATAGACACACAGTACTTGAGAAACGGTTTTGGAGAAGCCAAAATTACCACTTCCTAACGATTTGTGTTTTTAACCTTGATAACTTGGAATGAAGATACTTTTTTTCCTCTCTCACAGAGATATGTCTCAATGGCTGGCTGCATGAATATATCTAACAATTAAACACCAACCCAGTGAGGAGCTTTACGGCAGTACATTTTTCAAAAGTTTACGTAATTTCGCTGATGTGGCAACTGACCATGTTAACTGTTACCTCATGTTGACAGTATTTATCTCTGATGTGGTAACTGACCATGTTAACTGTTACCTCATGTTGACACAGTATTTATCTCTGATGTGGTAACTGACCATGTTAGCAGTTACCTCATGTTGACACAGTATTTATCTCTGCTGTGGTAACTGACCATGTTAACTGTTACCTCATGTTGACACAGTATTTATCTCTGCTGTGGCAACTGACCATGTTAGCGGTTACCTCATGTTGGTGATAAGTTTCTTGATGGAGTCGGAAACGGTCCTGGAGTGTCCGGCCAGCACTGACCACTTGGGGGGGTCTTTGGGGTTGACGGCCAGGGAGCGAGCGGTCTGGATCAGACCTGTGGAGCTCTCCAGCATGGTCTTAGCTGCAACCACAATGGGCTCCATCGCTGCCAGGCCCTGGGAGTTGGAACAATAATACAACATTCTGGTTGACTGTGCAACATCTGACGTATCCGTTGTCACAGAGACGATAGGGAAGGGACAGCGTAACCACAGAGACGGTAGGGAAGGGACAGCGTAACCACAGAGACGGTAGGGAAGGGACAGCGTAACCACAGAGACGGTAGGGAAGGGACAGCGTAACCACAGAGACGGTAGGGAAGGGACAGCATAACCACAGAGACGGTAGGGAAGGGACAGCTTAACCACAGAGACGGTAGGGAAGGGACAGCGTAACCACAGAGACAGTAGGGAAGGGACAACGTAACCACAGAGACAATAGGGAAGGGACAGCGCAACCACAGAGACGGTAGGGAAGGGACAGCGTAACCACAGAGACGGTAGGGAAGGGACAGCGTAACCACAGAGACGGTAGGGAAGGGACAGCGTAACCACAGAGACGGTAGGGAAGGGACAGCGTAACCACAGAGACGGTAGGGAAGGGACAGCGTAACCACAGAGACGGTAGGGAAGGGACAGCGTAACCACAGAGACGGTAGGGAAGGGACAGCGTAACTACAGAGACAGTAGGGAAGGGACAGCGTAACCACAGAGACGGTAGGGAAGGCCAGTGTACTGTTTTACCTCAGCGCTGATCTGAGCGGGCACGCTGGCGAATTCTGGGTTGGAGGCGAAGGCGGTGAGGTTATCCACAGCTTCTATCAGGGGCCCTGTGGCGACCCTACACTTCTCTCTGTTCTGCTGGTTAAACGCTCCATCCAGAGCCTACACACACAACGCACAAACAGGGTTACATTCATTAGTGATGGAATGCCATTCTAAAATGTATTTCTTATTGCATGGGTTGTTGTTAGATAATTGTCAATGAACTTGGGGCATGGAGTCACCCTGCAAGTGTCTGTCACATTAACGATGCAGCCCTAACCTGTACTGTACATATGAATTCAAAAAGTAGTGACTATTACTCACTTTGATGGACTTGACCAGATTGGCTGTGCTGTTGGCCACCTCCTTAGCAGACTGGACAAACTGTCGCTTGGCAACAGGGTTGGCTGTTTTGGAGGAGGCCAGGCGACAGGCGTTGCACAGCGCTGACGTGTGCTTGGCCACGATGGTGGCGGCAGAGAGGACCTTGGGAAACAAGAGGAGGTGTCTGAAGTAGGCAGCTAAAAGATGGAAAACACGGCTTCTGTTCAGAAATACTGATCATCTTTATTCACCTTGATTCTGTATACAGGGGACATTTAGAAAACAGTACGCAGAGCAAGTTTAGGTTGGTTACATGTTGGGTCTGTGTGGTATGACGTGTGAGTGAGGGAGTCAGTGAGTGTATGAGAGTTTGTATGTGTTTATTTGTGTGTGTGCATGCGTGTGTTTATCCATGGACCTTGAGTAAGCGGGTGAGTGTATGAATGCATGAGTGTTCATTCGTACGATCATATAAATGTGTGTGTGTGTGTGTGTGTGTGTGTGTGACTCGTTTATATTGGAACACACAAAGCCTAACCAAAGTCATCCTTGACTGCGAGAGAACGCTGACGACGTGTGTGTTTGTGCGCAGGCACCTGTGTGTGTGTGTGTGTGTGTGTTCTACCTGGGACTGGGTGCAGGCCGGGTCCACCAGGTTCTGGCATGCCATCTGGATGGACTGGTTGGCACGGGCAAACTGGCCAGGGTCCACCAACCCCTTCTGGCCCGCGTGGCTTTTAGGGTCTGACACTCCAACCAGGTAGGCACCCTGTAACATTTTTCAGACAAATTAAATGTTGTATGGATGGTTTTGATGAACTAAACAAGATACATGTAACTAGTGCTGACAGGAGTTAGAGCAAATCTAGAAAAATGTTAGATTTTTTTTACAACGAAAAAAAAAAAACTACAGCTAAAAATCTACGATGATCGCTGCTTTTATTAGACGATCGCTAACGATCGCTAACGATCGCTAACGTAGCAGTTTTGTCTATGACAACGTTAACATCGGCAGCACTACACGTGTTATTGTCTATGACAACGTTAACATCGGCAGCACTACACGTGTTATTGTCTATGACAACGTTAACATCGGCAGCACTACACGTGTTATTGTCTATGACAACGTTAACATCGGCAGCACTACACGTGTTATTGTCTATGACAACGTTAACATCGGCAGCACTACACGTGTTATTGTCTATGACAACGTTAACATCGGCAGCACTACACGTGTTATTGTCTATGACAACGTTAACATCGGCAGCACTACACGTGTTATTGTCTATGACAACGTTAACATCGGCAGCACTACACGTGTTATTGTCTATGACAACGTTAACATCGGCAGCACTACACGTGTTATTGTTTATGACAACGTTAACATCGGCAGCACTACACGTGTTATTGTCTATGACAACGTTAACATCGGCAGCACTACACGTGTTATTGTCTATGACAACGTTAACATTGGCAGCACTACACGTGTTATTGTCTATGACAACGTTAACATTGGCAGCACTACACGTGTTATTGTCTATGACAACGTTAACATCGGCAACACTACACGTGTTATTGTTTATGACAACGTTAACATCGGCAGCACTACACGTGTTATTGTTTATGACAACGTTAACATCGGCAGCACTACACGTGTTATTGTTTATGACAACGTTAACATCAGCAGCACTACACGTGTTATTGTTTATGACAACGTTAACATCGGCAGCACTACACGTGTTATTGTCTATGACAACGTTAACATCGGCAGCACTACACGTGGGTAGGGCCACCGCAGTGAGTTGATCAAACAGTGTTCCAACAAAACATGTTACATGTCAATTGACGAAGGTTTTCCAAGATCTTCCACATCTCTCACGTTACGCTTGTCTTGCCACTCTTTGCCATGGCAACATGCATTCACACACAGAAACAGAAGAAAACATTCAGACACAGATGCACTCAAATGCACACAGATGCACTCAAACAAACACAGTCAACTCTTCAATGGGCAGTAGCGCAGAGACATTGTGAATGTGACAGCATAATGTACTGTAATGTACTGAACTGTAATGAACTTTAATGTACTGTAAGATAATGTACTGTAATGAACCAAACTGTAATGTACTGTAATGAACGAAACTGTAATGTAATGAACTGTAATGTACTGAACTGCAATGTACTGTAATGACCTGAACTGCACTGTAATGTACTGTAACGAACTGAACTGAACTGTACTGTAATGAACTGAACTGTAACGAACTGAACTGTACTGTAATGAACTGAACTGTAATGAACTGAACTGTAATGAACTGAACTGTAATGTAATGTACTGTAACGAACTGTACTGTACTGTAATGTACTGTAACGAACTGAACTGAACTGTACTGTAATGAACTGAACTGTAATGAACAAAACTGTACTGTACTGAACGAAACTGTAATGTAATGAACTGTAATGTACTGTAATGACCTGAACTGCAATGTACTGTAATGACCTGAACTGCACTGAACTGAACTGAACTGAACTGTACTGAACTGTACTGTACAAAACTGCACTGTAATGTACTGTAACGAACTGAACTGAACTGTACTGTAATGAACTGTAATGAACTGAACTGTACTGTACTGTAATGTACTGTAACGAACTGAACTGAACTGTAATGAACTGAACTGTAATGAACTGAACTGTACTGTACTGAACGAAACTGTAATGTAATGAACTGTAATGTACTGTACTGTAATGACCTGAACTGCAATGTACTGTAATGACCTGAACTGCACTGTAATGAACTGAACTGAACTGTACTGTACTGTACTGAACTGAACTGAACTGTACTGTAACGACCTGAACTGCACTGTAATGTACTGTAACGAACTGAACTGAACTGTACTGTAATGAACTGAACTGTAATGAACTGAACTGTACTGTACTGTAATGAACTGAACTGAACTGTAATGAACTGAACTGTACTGTACTGTAATGAACTGAACTGTAATGAACTGAACTGTACTGTACTGTACTGTAATGAACTGAACTGTACTGTACTGTAATGACCTGAACTGCACTGTAATGTACTGTAACGAAGTGAACTGAACTGTACTGTAATGAACTGAACTGTAATGAACTGAACTGTACTGTACTGTACTGTAATGAACTGAACTGAACTGTAATGAACTGAACTGAACTGTACTGTAATGAACTGAACTGTAATGAACTGAACTGTACTGTACTGTACTGTAATGAACTGAACTGTACTGTACTGTAATGACCTGAACTGCACTGTAATGTACTGTAACGAACTGAACTGAACTGTAATGAACTGAACTGTACTGTAATGAACTGAACTGTAATGAACTGAACTGTACTGTACTGTAATGAACTGAACTGTAATGAACTGAACTGTACTGTACTGTAATGAACTCGACTGAACTGTACTGTAAAGTAATGTACTGTAACGAACTGTACTGTAATGAACTGAACTGTAATGAACTGAACTGAACTGTAATGAACTGAACTGTACTGTAATGAACTGAACTGAACTGTAATGAACTGAACTGAACTGTAATGAACTGAACTGAACTGTACTGTACTGTAATGAACTGAACTGTACTGTACTGTAATGACCTGAACTCCACTGTAATGTACTGTAACGAACTGAACTGAACTGTACTGTAATGAACTGAACTGTAATGAACTGAACTGTACTGTACTGTAATGAACTGAACTGAACTGTAATGAACTGAACTGAACTGTAATGAACTGAACTGTACTGTACTGTAATGAACTGAACTGTAATGAACTGAACTGTACTGTAATGAACTGAACTGAACTGTAATGAACTGAACTGTACTGTACTGTAATGAACTGAACTGTAATGAACTGAACTGTAATGAACTGAACTGAACTGTACTGTAATGAACTGAACTGAACTGAACTGTAATGAACTGAACTGTACTGTACTGTAATGAACTGAACTGTAATGAACTGAACTGTACTGTACTGTACTGTACTGGGCATTTGTTTGTGTGGTTATATGAGAGTATTGAATTGAGAGAGGAACTGACTGTTGACAGTGACTACCACTCCTTCCCTCCATTAGAGAGAGGAACTGACTGTTGACAGTGACTACCACTCCTTCCCTCCATTAGAGAGAGGAACTGACTGTTGACAGTGACTACCACTCCTTCCCTCCATTTGAGAGAGGAACTGACTGTTGACAGTGACTACCACTCCACTCCCAGGTCCAGATGTTCCTAAGCTAGCATCGAATTGCCTCATTGGCTGAGATAATAATTAGGCCGATGTATTAGAGCATGGGACCATCCAACTATGCAAGGCAACGCATCCCTGTGGGCGTTATGCTGCTTGCTTGCGTCCCAAATAGCACTCTATTCTCCATGTAGTACACAACTTTGGACCAGGACCCATAGGGTATACAGGGCCCATAGGGTATACAGGGCCCATAGGGTATACAGGGCACATAGGGTATACAGAAAACGGGGTATACAGGGCCATGGGGTACACAGGGTATAGGGTACACAGGGCCCATAGGGTATACAGGGTATTGGGTATACAGGGCCAATAGGGTACTGGGTATACAGAGCCCATAGGGTACACAGGGCCCATGGGGTATACAGGGTATTGGGTATACAAGGCCATAGGGTATACAGGGCACAAAGGGTATACAGGGTATTGGGTATACAGGGCCCATAGGGTATACAGGGCCCATAGGGTATAATGGGTATTGGGTATACAGGGCCCATAGGGTATGCAGGGCCCATAGGGTATGCAGGGCCCATAGGGTATACAGGGCCCATAGGGTATACAGGGCCCATAGGGTATACAGGGCCCATAGGGTATACAGGGAATAGAGGGCCATTTGGGACACCCCCTGGTCTGCTGGACTGGAAGGTGGTTTACCTGGGCAGCTGCTTCAGTAAGGCCACACAGGGCTTTAGAGCCAGAGCTGACAGAGTCCCCAAACTCAGGCAGATTGCTGTTCTTAGCGTTGTGGGAGATTCCAGCCATGGCTTCCCCTAGGACCTGCAGGACACAAGGCAAATATATTTAAAATAATTATATTTCTTAATATTTCTATATATTTAAACATATATTTATTTCACAAAATACCTATACAACATTATAAGGTATAAAGGTGATCGAAAATCTTATTTTAAAAACAAAACACCACCATTTCCCTGGATATATTCTAGGACAAGGTAGGGAGGAAATATGTGGCGATTAGGGAGGAAGTATGTGGGAAGTAGGGAGGAAGTATGTGGGAAGTATGTGGGAAGTAGGGAGGAAGTATGTGGGAAGTAGGGAGGAAGTATGTGGGAAGTAGGGGGGAAGTATGTGGGAAGTAGGGAGGAAGTATGTGGGAAGTAGGGAGGAAGTATGTGGGAAGTAGGGAGGAAGTATGTGGGAAGTAGGGAGGAAGTATGTGGCGAGTAGGGAGGAAGTATGTGGGAAGTAGGGAGGAAGTATGTGGGAAGTAGGGAGGAAGTATGTGGGAAGTAGGGAGGAAGTATGTGGTGAGTAGGGAGGAAGTATGTGGGAAGTATGTGGGAAGTAGGGAGGAAGTATGTGGGAAGTAGGGAGGAAGTATGTGGGAAGTAGGGAGGAAGTATGTGGGAAGTAGGGAGGAAGTATGTGGGAAGTAGGGAGGAAGTATGTGGGAAGTAGGGAGGAAGTATGTGGGAAGTAGGGAGGAAGTATGTGGGAAGTAGGGAGGAAGTATGTGGGAAGTAGGGAGGAAGTATGTGGGAAGTAGGGAGGAAGTATGTGGGAAGTAGGGGGGAAGTATAGAAGGAAAGGATGAGAAAGGGAGAGAGGAAAATAAAGAAATGAAATGTAGAAGGAATGAAAATATATGTATCAAGGAGATGTCTAGTTTGTTGTTTACCTTGGAGTTCTCCATGACACTGTCGATGCAGTCAAAGTAGGAGAGGTCACTGACCGCCTCGGTGGGGTTCTCAAGCATACCCCGAACAGTCTGGAGAGACATGGTACACAGGTTAGGAACATAATCACCCACACAGTCACAACCACAGAGAGAACACAGACTACTATACATGGACACACCCCACATATGTCCCCACATATGTCCACGCACAAGACACACGCACAAACGAGCTGTCAATTATGCACCCTTCAGGTGACATGTTAATGAACCAGACAAAGAAGACAACTTGAAACTGTGTAACTAGACTCCGGAGCACAACAACTTGAAGCTGTGTAACTAGACTGGAGCACAACAACTTGAAGCTGTGTATCTAGACTGGAGCACAACAACTTGAAGCTGTGTAACTAGACTGGAGCACAACAACTTGAAGCTGTGTAACTAGACTGGAGCACAACAACTTGAAGTTGTGTAACTAGACTGGAGCACAACAACTTGAAACTGTGTAACTAGACTGGAGCACAACAACTTGAAGCTGTGTAACTAGACCCTGGAGCACAACAACTTAAAGCTGTGTAACTAGACCCTGGAGCACAACAACTTGAAGCTGTGTAACTAGACCCTGGAGCACAACAACTTGAAGCTGTGTAACTAGACCCTGGAGCACAACAACTTAAAGCTGTGTAACTAGACCCTGGAACACAACAACTTGAAGCTGTGTAACTAGACCCTGGAGCACAACAAGTTGAAGCTGTGTAACTAGACTGGAGCACAACAACTTGAAGCTGTGTAACTAGACTGGAGCACAACAACTTGAAGCTGTGTAACTAGACCCTGGAGCACAACAACTTGAAGCTGTGTAACTAGACTCTGGAGCACAACAACTTGAAGCTGTGTAACTAGACTGGAGCACAACAACTTGAAGCTGTGTAACTAGACTGGAGCACAACAACTTGAAGCTGTGTAACTAGACTGGAGCACAACAACTTGAAGCTGTGTAACTAGACCCTGGAGCACAACAACTTGAAACTGTGTAACTAGACTCTGGAGCACAACAACTTGAAACTGTGTAACTAGACCCTGGAGCACAACAACTTAAAGCTGTGTAACTAGACTGGAGCACAACAACTTGAAGCTGTGTAACTAGACTCTGGAGCACAACAACTTGAAGCTGTGTAACTAGACTCTGGAGCACAACAACTTGAAACTGTGTAACTAGACTCTGGAGCACAACAACTTGAAGCTGTGTAACTAGACCCTGGAGCACAACAACTTAAAGCTGTGTAACTAGACTGGAGCACAGATTATTTCCAAGGATAAACCATGCCAATATTCAGATTATTTCCAAGGATAAACCATGCCAATATTCAGATTATTTCCAAGGATAAACCATGCCAATATTCAGATTATTTCCAAGGATAAACCATGCCAATATTCAGATTATTTCCAAGGATAAACCATGCCAATATTCAGATTATTTCCAAGGATAAACCATGCCAATATTCAGATTATTTCCAAGGATAAACCATGCCAATATTCAGATTATTTCCAAGGATAAACCATGCCAATATTCAGATTATTTCCAAGGATAAACCATGCCAATATTCAGATTATTTCCAAGGATAAACCATGCCAATATTCAGAATATTTCAAGTCTACGAACCAAAAAATATATCAGAAATGCATAAAGATATTGATATTCACACATCAATGTGTATATATTAATGACATATTTCTAATACTAATAATATAATATATAATAGTAGAAAAAATAGTAACATGTTCTTGACCAATCACCACTAAGTACATTGAAGGGGTGGTTCAGCGATATTACATATTCATATATTTGTTTCCTTACCTTGAAAACAGTCTATGAACAAGGAGGGAGTACAATCCCCATGTTGGTTTGTTAATCTAGCCACAAGACAATATTAGCTTGTTCAAACACAAACCTATCCAAGTCAATGTCCTCCATTTAGAGAGTTTCAGATTCCATGACCAAATCGTTTAAAAATGCATTCAAATCACTGAGCAACAAAATATTTTGATGAGATAACTTGGAGGAGGAAGAGGGACAGGAGCGAGAGAGTGAAGGAGGAGGGAGAAGAGGGACAGGAGCGAGAGAGTGAAGGAGGAGGGAGAAGAGGGACAGGAGCGAGAGAGTAAAGGAAGAGGGAGAGGAAGAAGAGGAGCGAGAGAGTGAAGGAGGAGGATGAGGGACAGGAGCGAGAGAGTGAATGAGGAGGAAGAGGGACAGGAGCGAGAGAGTAAAGGAGGAGGAAGAGGGACAGGAGCGAGAGAGTAAAGGAGGGAGAGGAAGAAGAGGAGCGAGAGAGTGAAGGAGGAGGAAGAAGAGGGACAGGAGCGAGAGAGTGAAGGAGGAGGAAGAAGGGGGACAGGAGCGAGAGAGTGAAGGAGGAGGAAGAAGAGGGACAGGAGCGAGAGAGTGAAGGAGGAGGAAGAAGAGGGACAGGAGCGAGAGAGTGAAGGAGGAGGAAGAAGAGGGACAGGAGCGAGAGAGTGAAGGAGGAGGAAGAGGGACAGGAGCGAGAGAATGAAGGAGGGAGTGGAAGAAGAGGAGCCAGACGGAATGAAATTTAAAACATGATAAACTAATATAAAAATACCAATATTAGTGGTTGGTGGCAGTGGATTTTTTTAAATTTTAAACAAAGTGTGGACTGCAGTCTCTCCCTTGTCCATACAGTACTGTTTTTATGATAATGACTATGTGTATATATATATACAATTGTATATGTACATTTAAATCTGTAAATGTTCCTGAACTATCCCTTTAATATCCACATAAAGAATACACCATGCAGTAAGATAGTACACAGTGTACCTATACCACAAGTCCCAGAAGAACAATTACACACTCTTTCCCAGCCTTAGCAACACTCCACAGCATTCACATACACCAACAACTGAATGAGTCATCCAACAAACTGTTCAGAGATTGAAAGACAAAAAAAAATGACAACAAATAGAAAGAGAGAAGAACGGGTGTACCTCGAGCTCCCGGAGAGCATTGTCACACTCCTTCTGGCCCGGGGCCTGCTGGGTACACATGGTGATGAGCTGGTTGATACTGTCAGTGACGGCACTGTGGACGGAGAGAGAGAGAGAGAGAGAGAGAGAGAAAGGGAGGTAGCATGTGAGAAAACATGAGGGAGTGTGTTAGTGACAGAGTAACAGAAAGGGTGTGCGTGTGTATATGTGTGTGTCTGTGTGTGTGTTTGTGTGAGTGAGAGAGAATGAGGGATGGAGAGCACCAGTCTCTCGCTGTAAATTGCTGTTCGCCCACACACGCTTCAGAGCTTTGGTGTGTAGAATCTCTACAGAGAACTGGTGAGCTGTTTTCTCATCAGAAACTGAAAGGCAGAGTGAAAAAGAAAATATAGACATTGAAAGCAGGAGAGAGAGAGACAGAGAGAGACAGAGAGAGACAGAGAGAGAGAGAGAGACAGAGAGAGACAGAGAGAGAGACAGAGAGAGAGAGAGAGAGAGAGAGAGAGAGACAGAGACAGAGACAGAGACACAGAGAGAGCGAGAGAGAGAGAGAGCGAGAGGGCGAGAGATAGAGACATAGACAGAGAGAGACAGACAGAGACATAGACAGAGATACATAGAGACATAGACAGACAGACATAGACAGACAGACAGAGAGACATAGACAGAGAGACAGAGAGACATAGACAGAGAGACAGAGAGACATAGACAGAGATACATAGAGACATAGACAGACAGACAGAGAGACATAGACAGAGAGACAGAGAGACATAGACAGAGAGACATAGACAGACAGAGAGACATAGACAGAGAGACATAGACAGAGAGACATAGACAGAGAGACATAGACAGACAGAGAGACATAGACAGACATAGACAGACAGAGAGACATAGACAGAGAGACATAGACAGACAGAGAGACATAGACAGAGAGACATAGACAGACAGAGAGACATAGACAGAGAGACATAGACAGACAGAGAGACAGACAGACAGAGAGACAGACAGATGGAGAGACATAGACAGAGAGACATACAGACAGAGAGACATACAGACATACAGACAGACAGACAGACAGACAGACAGACAGACAGACAGACAGAGAGACAGAGAGACAGACAGACAGAGAGACATAGACAGAGAGACATAGACAGAGAGACATAGACAGAGAGACAGAGACAGAGAGACATAGACAGAGAGACATAGACAGACAGAGAGACATAGACAGACAGAGAGACAGACAGACAGAGAGACATAGACAGACAGAGACATAGACAGAGAGACATAGACAGACAGAGACATAGACAGACAGACATAGACAGACAGAGAGACATAGACAGACAGAGACATAGACAGACAGAGACATAGACAGAGAGACAGACAGAGAGACAGACAGACAGAGAGACAGAGAGACATAGACAGAGAGACAGAGACATAGACAGAGAGACAGAGAGACATAGACAGAGAGACATACAGACAGACAGACAGACAGACAGACAGACAGACAGACAGACAGACAGACAGACAGACAGACAGACAGACAGACAGACAGACAGACAGACAGACAGACAGACAGAGAGAGACATAGACAGACAGAGAGACATAGACAGAGAGACATAGACAGAGAGACATAGACAGACAGACAGAGAGACATAGACAGACAGAGAGACATAGACAGACAGTGAGACATAGACAGAGAGACATAGACAGACAGAGACAGACAGAGAGACATAGAGAGACATAGACAGACAGAGAGACATAGACAGACATAGACAGACAGAGAGACATAGACAGACAGAGACATAGACAGACCGAGACATAGCCAGACAGAGAGACATAGAGACAGAGAGACATAGAGAGAGACAGAGAGAGACAGACAGACAGAGAGACAGAGACATAGACAGAGAGAGAGAGAGAGAGACACAGAGACATAGACAGAGAGAGAGACACAGACAGACAAAGTGGAAGTAAGTTGGACAATGTAAATAAAAAGTATGAAAGAGTGGGAGTGAGAACATTAGATTTTTATTTTTTTTACCTTTATTTAGCCAGGCAAGTCAGTTAAGAACAAATTCTTATTTTCAATGACGGCCTGGGAACAGTGGGTTAACTGCCTGTTCAGGGGCAGAACGACAGATTTGTACCTTGTCAGCTCGGGGGTTTGAACTCGCAACCTTCCGGTTACTAGTCCTAATGCTCTAACCACTAGGCTACCCTGCCGCCCCAGGGTAGCCTGAAGAACAGGAGCGAGAGAGAACGTGAGGGTGGAAAGAAGGCAGACTAAAGAGCGGAGCAGCCCACACTAAAGAGCGGCGCAGGCCACACTAAAGAGCGGAGCAGCCCACACTAAAGAGCGGAGCAGCCCACACTAAAGAGCGGAGCAGCCCACACTAAAGAGCGGAGCAGCCCACACTAAAGAACGGAACAGCCCACACTAAAGAGCGGAACAGCCCACACTAAAGAGCGGAGCAGCCCACACTAAAGAGCGGAGCAGGCCACACTAAAGAGCGGAGCAGGCCACACTAAAGAACGGAGCAGGCCACACTAAAGAACGGAGCAGGCCACACTAAAGAACGGCGCAGGCCACACTAAAGAACGGCGCAGGCCACACTAAAGAACGGCGCAGGCCACACTAAAGAACGGCGCAGCCCACACTAGAGAACGGCGCAGCCCACACTAAAGAACGGCGCGGCCCACACTAAAGAACGGAGCGGGCCACACTAAAGAACGGAGCGGGCCACACTAGAGAACGGCGCAGGCCACACTAGAGAACGGCGCAGCCCACACTAGAGAGCGGAGCAGCCCACACTAGAGAGCGGAGCAGCCCACACTAGAGAGCGGAGCAGCTTACACTAGAGAGCGGAGCAGCTTACACTAGAGAACGGAGCAGCCCACACTAGAGAACGGAGCAGCCCACACTAGAGAACGGAGCAGCCCACACTAGAGAACGGAGCAGCCCACACTAGAGAACGGAGCAGCCCACACTAGAAAACGGCGCAGCCCACACTAAAGAACGGCGCAGCCCACACTAAAGAACGGAGCGGGCCACACTAAAGAACGGAGCGGGCCACACTAAAGAACGGAGCGGGCCACACTAGAGAACGGCGCAGGCCACACTAGAGAACGGCGCAGGCCACACTAGAGAACGGCGCAGCCCACACTAAAGAACGGCGCAGGCCACACTAGAGAACGGCGCAGGCCACACTAGAAAACGGCGCAGCCCACACTAAAGAACGGCGCAGGCCACACTAGAGAACGGCGCAGGCCACACTAGAGAGCGGAGCAGCCCACACTAGAGAGCGGAGCAGCCCACACTAGAGAGCGGAGCAGCCCACACTAGAGAGCGGAGCAGCCCACACTAGAGAACGGAGCAGCCCACACTAGAGAACGGAGCAGCCCACACTAGAGAGCGGAGCAGCCCACACTAGAGAACGGAGCAGCCCACACTAGAGAACGGAGCAGCCCACACTAGAGAACGGAGCAGCCCACACTAGAGAACGGAGCAGCCCACACTAGAGAACGGAGCAGCCCACACTAGAGAACGGAGCAGCCCACACTAGAGAACGGAGCAGCCCACACTAGAGAACGGAGCAGCCCACACTAGAGAACGGAGCAGCCCACACTAGAGAACGGAGCAGCCCACACTAGAGAACGGAGCAGCCCACACTAGAGAACGGAGCAGCCCACACTAGAGAACGGAGCAGCCCACACTAGAGAACGGAGCAGCCCACACTAGAGAACGGAGCAGCCCACACTAGAGAACGGAGCAGCCCACACTAGAGAACGTTGCAGCCCACACTAGAGAACGGAGCAGCCCACACTAGAGTCTAAAGAGGTGCTTTTAGAAAAATAGAAAAGTGTTCAATCAAAGCCTGTCACATCCCTTCTCCTTCAGTCTCATAGCGGAGTAGGGTGAAGTTGTCCCCTAGATGCTGATCTTGGGTCAGCTTTTAAATTTTCCCCATTAAGGGTTAAGGTAAGAATTGGGGGAGGGGAAGCTCATCCTAGATCTGTAGATAGGGGAAACTTCACACCAGAGCTCTTGTCACCCGTCATCATGACTGGGAGAGGTGTGTCCTGTTGAAGTTTTCATTCAATATAAACCCCTACTGACAGTTTGTTATAGAACCCTTTCTACACACATCGCACGCACGTTTGAAGACGTCTATACAAGAACGTGACTATTGTAACGTGTGTGTGTGTAAGACAGGGAGTTAGAGAATGCTCAGAGCTGTATCTACTGTATATGAGAGTATATGAATAAGAATTTGAGTAACGTGGAAAGGAACATGTTAACAATTAGCATGGATCATCATGAGAGGGTAACACATTTTCAAATAGAAACGATCCCCAGTGAAAATGACAGCACGTTTCCAGTACAAAACTGGAATGTCAATGAATGACTAAATAGATTATTAGAATAGTGTTGAAAGTAGAAGTGAACCCAAGCCTGCTATCTGTAGCTAACTGCATTGTTGATACTGTGAGGGGTCTGTGGACAGGCTCTAATGCCATTCTTACCGAGCGGAGGCTGCTAGTTGGTTCTTGAGGTTGGGGGAGTTGGGGTCGGTGGACAGGACCTAATGCCATTCTTACCGAGCGGAGGCTGCCAGTTGGTTCTTGAGGTTGGGGGAGTTGGGGTCGGTGGACAGGACCTAATGCCATTCTTACCGAGCGGCGGCTGCTAGTTGGTTCTTGAGGTTGGGGGAGTTGGGGTCTGTGGACAGGACCTAATGCCATTCTTACCGAGCGGAGGCTGCTAGTTGGTTCTTGAGGTTGGGGGAGTTGGGGTCGGTGGACAGGACCTAATGCCATTCTTACCGAGCGGAGGCTGCTAGTTGGTTCTTGAGGTTGGGGGAGTTGGGGTCGGTGGACAGGACCTAATGCCATTCTTACCGAGCGGCGGCTGCTAGTTGGTTCTTGAGGTTGGGGGAGTTGGGGTCGGTGGACAGGACCTAATGCCATTCTTACCGAGCGGCGGCTGCTAGTTGGTTCTTGAGGTTGGGGGAGTTGGGGTCGGTGGACAGGACCTAATGCCATTCTTACCGAGCGGAGGCTGCCAGTTGGTTCTTGAGGTTGGGGGAGTTGGGGTCGGTGGACAGGACCTAATGCCATTCTTACCGAGCGGCGGCTGCTAGTTGGTTCTTGAGGTTGGGGGAGTTGGGGTCTGTGGACAGGACCTAATGCCATTCTTACCGAGCGGAGGCTGCTAGTTGGTTCTTGAGGTTGGGGGAGTTGGGGTCGGTGGACAGGACCTAATGCCATTCTTACCGAGCGGAGGCTGCTAGTTGGTTCTTGAGGTTGGGGGAGTTGGGGTCGGTGGACAGGACCTAATGCCATTCTTACCGAGCGGCGGCTGCTAGTTGGTTCTTGAGGTTGGGGGAGTTGGGGTCGGTGGACAGGACCTAATGCCATTCTTACCGAGCGGCGGCTGCTAGTTGGTTCTTGAGGTTGGGGGAGTTGGGGTCGGTGGACAGGACCTAATGCCATTCTTACCGAGCGGAGGCTGCCAGTTGGTTCTTGAGGTTGGGGGAGTTGGGGTCGGTGGACAGGACCTAATGCCATTCTTACCGAGCGGCGGCTGCTAGTTGGTTCTTGAGGTTGGGGGAGTTGGGGTCTGTGGACAGGACCTTGGCGGCGAGCAGCAGCTTACTGGACGACATGGAGATGGTCTTGAGGTTGGACACCACCTGCGTCTGGTTCTCCTTGTTCTGAACGGAGAGCAGAGAGGAAAAGGTTCAAATCAGGTCATGAAGGTTCTCTCAGTCATTCACGCACATATGAAGTCAGTAACATATGACACACACATGCATGGAAACATCTGATAAGAGTGAATTGCCTGCATATATCTCAAGACACGTCCCGTCCTGCTCTCTCCTAAACATACACTTAACAAAACATATAACCGCTGCATCGTACACAGTATGAAATTAGCTACACAACATCACTCAACCTGAACAATACATCACAACGCAATAGATTTCATTTCACCCCAGTCGCATGACACTGGCGTTTCATCCGTGTCCTTCTCTGACCTGTGACTGGCCGGCCATGTCCACGCCGGCATCCAGGAACTCTCCGAAGTCATGGCCGAACTTGCCAGTGGCCTTGGCCAGGTCCTGGGTGGTGCCCCTGGACGACTGGACCAGCTCATTGGCTGACTGGTTGAGACCGGCTGCAGCCTGGTTCAGGTTGACCTGCGCCTCCTGGAAACTCTTCCCACTGGGCGGGAACTGGAGAAGAGAGGGGGAGGATGGGATAAATGAAGAGGAAAAGAAGTAATGAAAGGGAGAAAAGAGAAGTAATAGTTGAAAACAAAAAAAGTGGTCCTAAAAAGGCAAATATTTTAGTTTGGTGCGATTTTCTACTCACAGAATTGGCCAGTAGTTTCTTACTGGCCTCTCCGACTGTTCTTATAGCGTTGTCCACATCTCTCTGTCCAGGCAGGCAGTTCACACTCCTGTTCAGGGCCTGGGATACAGCCTTGGCCACCTGTACACAACCAAACACATTCAAATAGAAACATTTCGTAGATGGATATGTTTCCTAAGGTCTTTCATAGAAGCACAGTCTTGACTGTTGAGGGGTTTACATTCCAATAGTGAGCTCTTTGTGTATTGGCAACAAATATACAAAAGTATAGAACCTGACAGACTGTCTGACTGACCTGTGCCAGTCTCTGCTGGCTGTCAGGATCTCCCGGCTTGGCAATGGCTCTCTTGGTCTCTTCGATCAGATTGGCCGACTTGTCCATAACGTCACTAGCGCAGTCCAGCATTGCGTTGCGGGCCTGAGGGTCGGCGGTCGTCGCAGCAACCCCGCGGGCGGCCGAGGCCAGAGCGCGCAATGCCTGAGCCACGTCTCTGGCTGCCATACCTGAGAGAGAGGGGACAAAGCATGAGTACCATCTGTCTCCACTAGAGGGTGCTCCTGAGACTTCTTCCTTACTCCCACCAGATACATTTTTAGGCTGTCAGACACATTATATACTATACTCAGTGCACATGGCTGAGGGCTTCATGATCCTTTTATTTTCTGAGCTACATTCTTTATTTTTTTTTTTACATACTTCAGTAAGTTACCTCTAGGCCAGGGCTCTCTAACCCTGTTCCTGGAGAGCTACCGTCCTGTAGGTGTTCAATCCAACCCCAGTTGGAACTAACCCGATTAATTTTATCAAACCAGCTAATTATTAGAATCAGGTGTGCTAGATGATGGTTGGAGTGAAAACCTACAGAACGATAGATAGCTCTCCAGGAAGAGGGTTGGAGTGAAAACCTACAGGACGATAGATCTCCAGGAACAGGGTTTGAGTGAAAACCTACAGAACGATAGTTCTCCAGGAACAGGGTTGGAGTGAAAACCTACAGGACAGTAGCTCTCCAGGAACAGGGTTGGAGAGCCTTTCTGTAGGCCAGGGTTCTCCAACTCTAGTCCCGGAGACCTTCATAGTTTAAATGTCTTCACTATTATTCTACAATGTAGAAAAAAGTAAAAATAAAGAAAAACCCTTGAATGAGTAGGTGTGTCCAAACTTTTGACTGGTACTGTAGTTCTCATTGCCCTGGGTGACCAGTTTGTACACTACTGTAGCTACCTGTGTAGTTCTTGTTGCCCTGGGTGACCAGTTTGTACACTACCGTAGCTACCTGTGTAGTTCTCGTTGCCCTGGGTGACCAGTTTGTACACTACTGTAGTTACCCGTGTAGTTCTCGTTGCCCTGGGTGACCAGTTTGTATACTACCGTAGCTACCTGTGTAGTTCTTGTTGCCCTGGGTGACCGGTTTGTATGCTACTGTAGTTACCTGTGTAGTTCTCGTTGCCCTGGGTGGCCTCACTCAGCAGCTGGGCGATGGCAGAGCTCACAGCCTTAGTGCTGTTGCCCACGTCCTGAGAGCACTTCTCCAGCTGCAAAAACACATACAATAAGACACAATGCACATACTTCCACTTGTATAATTCTTATCTTCACACACAATCTAATTAAATAAAGTAACATGAGTAGGAGTGAGTGGTCAAGAATCCTAATTATGCCTACTGTACGGTACATCAGGTTTCATTGTACTGACTGCTCTCACATACGAAGCATTGAGGGCCAGTTAAGTGCGTGTGTTTTTCGTAAGTGTCTGCACTGTGGTTGGAATTCTCAATGTCAAGTGCTTGTAATCATCATATAGGTACAGACCTATAGATGGGTGCTGAGGCATGATTCATGATTCTGTGGTGGGTGTTGAAATCAGCCTACCAACCTGATTCTGTGGTGGGTGTTGAAATCAGCCTACTGTGCATACTAAACAAGTTTAGTTTAGTGTATTAGGATCCCTATTAGCTACTGCAAATGTGCCAGCTACTCTCCCTGGGGTCCACACAAAACATACAAATACATGAAAGAACAGTAATAGACAACTAATTACAATAAATTCAAACTAGAAATAAAACAAGAGTTATATATATATATATATATATATATGTACAGTTCAATCAGATTTTTAGAAATAGGAGAGGCGCTGTGATATGTATTTTATATCTGTTTTTTAAGCTAAACTTGCTTTTTGCCTGAGTAACTTCTAGTAGCAGATCATTCCACCATGAATCTATAGATAACTGAGTAACCTCTGGTAGCAGATCATTCCACCATGACTCTATAGATAACTGAGTAACTTCTAGTAGCAGATCATTCCACCATGACATGACTCTATAGATAACTGAGTAACTTCTAGTAGCAGATCATTCCACCATGACTCTATAGATAACTGAGTAACTTCTAGTAGCAGATCATTCCACCATGACTCTATAGATAACTGAGTAACTTCTAGTAGCAGATCATTCCACCATGACTCTATAGATAACTGAGTAACTTCTAGTAGCAGATCATTCCACCATGACTCTATAGATAACTGAGTAACCTCTGATAGCAGATCATTCCACCATGACATGGCTCTATAGATAACTGAGTAACTTCTAGTAGCAGATCATTCCACCATGACTCTATAGATAACTGAGTAACTTCTAGTAGCAGATCATTCCACCATGACTCTATAGATAACTGAGTAACCTCTGGTAGCAGATCATTCCACCATGACTCTATAGATAACTGAGTAACCTCTGGAAGCAGATCATTCCACCATGACATGACTCTATAGATAACTGAGTAACTTCTAGTAGCAGATCATTCCACCATGACATGACTCTATAGATAACTGAGTAACTTCTAGTAGCAGATCATTCCACCATGACTCTATAGATAACTGAGTAACCTCTGGTAGCAGATCATTCCACCATGACTCTATAGATAACTGAGTAACTTCTAGTAGCAGATCATTCCACCATGACATGACTCTATAGATAACTGAGTAACTTCTAGTAGCAGATCATTCCACCATGACTCTATAGATAACTGAGTAACTTCTAGTAGCAGATCATTCCACCATGACTCTATAGATAACTGAGTAACTTCTAGTAGCAGATCATTCCACCATGACTCTATAGATAACTGAGTAACTTCTAGTAGCAGATCATTCCACCATGACTCTATAGATAACTGAGTAACCTCTGATAGCAGATCATTCCACCATGACATGGCTCTATAGATAACTGAGTAACTTCTAGTAGCAGATCATTCCACCATGACTCTATAGATAACTGAGTAACTTCTAGTAGCAGATCATTCCACCATGACTCTATAGATAACTGAGTAACCTCTGGTAGCAGATCATTCCACCATGACTCTATAGATAACTGAGTAACCTCTGGTAGCAGATCATTCCACCATGACATGACTCTATAGATAACTGAGTAACTTCTAGTAGCAGATCATTCCACCATGACATGACTCTATAGATAACTGAGTAACTTCTAGTAGCAGATCATTCCACCATGACTCTATAGATAACTGAGTAACCTCTGGTAGCAGATCATTCCACCATGACATGACTCTATAGATAACTGAGTAACCTCTGGTAGCAGATCATTCCACCATGACTCTATAGATAACTGAGTAACCTCTGGTAGCAGATCATTCCACCATGACTCTATAGATAACTGAGTAACTTCTAGTAGCAGATCATTCCACCATGACTCTATAGATAACTGAGTAACTTCTAGTAGCAGATCATTCCACCATGACTCTATAGATAACTGAGTAACTTCTAGTAGCAGATCATTCCACCATGACTCTATAGATAACTGAGTAACCTCTGATAGCAGATCATTCCACCATGACATGGCTCTATAGATAACTGAGTAACTTCTAGTAGCAGATCATTCCACCATGACTCTATAGATAACTGAGTAACTTCTAGTAGCAGATCATTCCACCATGACTCTATAGATAACTGAGTAACTTCTAGTAGCAGATCATTCCACCATGACTCTATAGATAACTGAGTAACCTCTGGTAGCAGATCATTCCACCATGACTCTATAGATAACTGAGTAACCTCTGGTAGCAGATCATTCCACCATGACATGACTCTATAGATAACTGAGTAACTTCTAGTAGCAGATCATTCCACCATGACTCTATAGATAACTGAGTAACCTCTGGTAGCAGATCATTCCACCATGACATGACTCTATAGATAACTGAGTAACCTCTGGTAGCAGATCATTCCACCATGACTCTATAGATAACTGAGTAACCTCTGGTAGCAGATCATTCCACCATGACTCTATAGATAACTGAGTAACTTCTAGTAGCAGATCATTCCACCATGACTCTATAGATAACTGAGTAACTTCTAGTAGCAGATCATTCCACCATGACTCTATAGATAACTGAGTAACTTCTAGTAGCAGATCATTCCACCATGACTCTATAGATAACTGAGTAACCTCTGATAGCAGATCATTCCACCATGACATGGCTCTATAGATAACTGAGTAACTTCTAGTAGCAGATCATTCCACCATGACTCTATAGATAACTGAGTAACTTCTAGTAGCAGATCATTCCACCATGACTCTATAGATAACTGAGTAACTTCTAGTAGCAGATCATTCCACCATGACTCTATAGATAACTGAGTAACCTCTGGTAGCAGATCATTCCACCATGACTCTATAGATAACTGAGTAACCTCTGGTAGCAGATCATTCCACCATGACATGACTCTATAGATAACTGAGTAACTTCTAGTAGCAGATCATTCCACCATGACATGACTCTATAGATAACTGAGTAACTTCTAGTAGCAGATCATTCCACCATGACTCTATAGATAACTGAGTAACTTCTAGTAGCAGATCATTCCACCATGACTCTATAGATAACTGAGTAACCTCTGGTAGCAGATCATTCCACCATGACTCTATAGATAACTGAGTAACCTCTGGTAGCAGATCATTCCACCATGACTCTATAGATAACTGAGTAACTTCTAGTAGCAGATCATTCCACCATGACTCTATAGATAACTGAGTAACCTCTGGTAGCAGATCATTCCACCATGACATGACTCTATAGATAACTGAGTAACCTCTGGTAGCAGATCATTCCACCATGACTCTATACATAACTGATCAACTTCTAGTAGCAGATCATTCCACCATGACTCTATAGATAACTGAGTAACTTCTAGTAGCAGATCATTCCACCATGACTCTATACATAACTGAGTAACTTCTAGTAGCAGATCATTCCACCATAACATGACTCTATAGATAACTGAGTAACCTCTGGTAGCAGATCATTCCTCCATGACTCTATAGATAACTGAGTAACCTCTGGTAGCAGATCATTCCACCACAATATGACTATAGATAACTGAGTAACCTCTGGTACCAGATAATTCCACCATGACTCTATAGATAACAGAGTAACCTCTGGTAGCAGATCATTCCACCATGACGCTATAGATAACTGAGTAACCATTCCACCATGACATGTCTCTATAGATAACTGAGTAACCTCTGGTAGCAGATCATTCCACCATGACTCTATAGATAACTGAGTAACCTCTGGTAGCAGATCATTCCACCATGACTCTATAGATAACTGAGTAACCTTTGGTAGCAGATCATTCCACCATGACATGACTCTATAGATAACTGAGTAACCTCTGGTAGCAGATCATTCCACCATGACTCTATAGATAACTGAGAAACCTCTGGTAGCAGATCATTCCACCATGACATGACTCTATAGATAACTAAGAGAAAATCAGTTTATGGTTTGGGTACCATTAAGGAACCCATAGTGTTGTGTCTGGTGAGGTATGTAGGTATGTGTGTTGTGTCTGTTTAAAACAGATTATACAAGTGGTGAGGCATTTTCAACACACAAATGTTTCTTAAAAAGACTAGAAGAGATGTACATTTTTCCTCAACCATGAAAAAGTATTATGCAAGTTGTTCATGTTAGTTCTGTATGTGCGGTTAAGGGCAAGGCGTGCTGCTTTGTCGTGAGCCAGCGGCAGCTTTGATAGGTATTCTTTGCTGCACTTGACCATATTACCGGACAGTAATTAAGTTGGGACCAGACCAGAGCCTGAACAACTAGTACAGTTGATTTTGTTTGTGTCAAAAATGCAACATATATTTTATAAAACAGACATTCTTCTCCCCATCTTCACAACAACTTTGTCAATATGACTTGACCATGATATCTGACCATCCAATGTTACTCCTAGGAGTTCAACTTCCTCAGTGGTCACACCCTTTATACACAACTCCTTTTGAGGTTTAGATCTAAGAGAATGTTTTGAACCAAATACAATGCCTTTAGTTTTAGATGTATTTAAGACCAGTTTATTGTTAATTACCCATTTTGACACTAACTGCAACTCCTTGCTAAGAGTGTCAGTGAGTTCACTGGCTAGAGGTGCTGATGTGTAGTGTGTTCGATCATCAGCATTCATAGTAATATTAGCTTCTAGTAAGACAACTGGCGAATAGTTGGTTAAAATAGAGAAGAGTAATGGCCCAAGGTAACTGCCCTGAGGGATACCGCACTGTAGATATAAGTTTCCATTGAAGAACACTCTCTGGGTTCTATTGGATAAATAACTCTCCAACCATGTGATGGCAGGTGAACAATTTACGATCAATAACATCAAAAGATGGACTGAAATCTAGCAATACAGCTTCAACTATTTGTATTTTGTATTTATTAAGGATCCCCCATTAGCTGCTGCCAAGGCAGAAGCTACTCTTTCTGAGGTCCAGCAACATTAAAAACGTTATTTAGAGTTTAAAATATTACATAACATTTCACAACACTATCGTGTTATTATCAATTTATTTTAGCCAGTCATCTAATTATCCATTTCTTTTAGCCAGTCATCTGTGTCAGTGCAGTACAAGTTCAGGGCCCTTCCCTATATGCATGCTGAAAGTCAGTAGTTCACTTGTCACAAGTTATTCCTGTCACAAGTCATGTGACAGGAAGATCGTGGGAGAGATGGGTTGTGTGTGTACACTTGGTGCTGTATAATATGCATACTGTTGAAAAAGTTGTGGTTAGCTTGTATGTACAGTACTGTGTGTTTGTGAAAATGTGTGTATTTGGGCATGTGCTTGCCATATACCAGGGCAGGAGTGTGAGTGTGTGGTGTGTGGTGTGTCAAACTTCCTGCTAGCCTATAAGCACAGTACGCATACGGCATATGCAAGGTGTATTGTGTGTGTGTGTGTGTGTGTGTGTGTCAAACTTCCTGCTAGGCTGCAAGCACAGTACGCATACGGCATATGCAAGGTGTATTGTGTGTGTGTGTGTGTGTGTGTGTGTGTGTGTGTGAGAGAGACTCTCACCGTCTCTCCGGGCAGGGGTTTGAGTTTGCCATCACCAGCTGAAGCCTTGGCCTCCACCATGTCTTTCTCCAGGCCTCGGACCACCGTCAGAGCATTGTCGATCTCCAGAGGACCACATGCTTCCTGTGCCTGGATCACATGACAGGAAGTCAACACAGGAAGTGGGGAAAGGGAAGACAGAACAGAATAGGGACCCCATATTGGGCAAGACCGGGCCTGCTAAACCTCTAACTCTAGTGCTATATTACCGTGGTGTTACTCAAGTTAGCTATGGAGTGAGCTAGCTAATTCCAACTAGCTAAACTGCTAACACAGTGTTTCAGCTAGTTACGGAGCAAGCTACTGTAGCTAGCTAATTCCACAAACTAAACTGCTAATACAGTGTTTCAGCTAAATGGAGGAAGCTAGCGAGCTAATTCCACGAGCAAAAGCACTAACAAGGTCAAACAACAGGTTCTTGTTGAGTGCGTTTGGGGGGTGTTTGGTACCTTCTGTGCGGCCGTGCGGAGCTCGGCAAGGGCAGTAGCCAGGTTCTTGGCACACTGGCTGAGTTGCATGGCAGAGGCCTGGTCGCCAATGGTAGGTACTGTGGCCTTGGCAGCCGTCACCATCTTGGCACCAGGCTGAGGGCATAGGAGTGAATGGAGGAAGGAAAGGATTAACTTGTTTATTTCTACAAAAGGCGCATGCTACTAAAACATTGTTCCGGTGAAGTTTGTAATAAATCAAATTGGCTCCAGTAGATTTCAGAGGACAAGCTTCCTTGTTTTGTGTCATATTCCTTTTAGGCGGGCATCCTTCTTTGCGAAAGTATATCAGAATCAGGGAAAAAAAACATGAGTGCAGGGCAGAGATGAGGGTCTCACCAGGAGGAAGTTCTGGCCGGCCCCGATGAGGGTGAGCTGGGCACTGGGGCTGTCGGGCTGGGACTGGCTTCCACGCACTCCCTGGACCAGCTGAGGAATCTGGTCTGCCACCACCTGACACACACCAACAGATCGGACACTTAATGACACTATCAACCAACCAATCAAATGGAAAATGTGTAGTTCGGTCAGGGTAAAAACAATAACGTACACACACACTATCAAAATCACAATGCTCTATTCTCATTCTTACAGTGCAATGAAGCAAATCACTGCTCACATGACTGCATACATCACTACATACATGACAAATCACAAGCTCAGTGTATAGAAAGGGGATATTTACACACTCATGTTCAGAGTACAATGAAGGACACCTGAAATACAATCTAACTCAGAATGGCAAAGTCAAAAATATTTTCTTTGAGATTTACTACAGTAATTGTACCCCTGAGAGAGAGAAAGAAAAATAGAAAGAGAGAGAGCGAGAGAGAGCGAAAAAGAGAGCGAGAGAGAGAAAAAGAGAGCGAATGAAAATTAGAGAAAGAGAGCAAAGACATGACACTCATACTCATTGACCTATGCCTGACCCCACAGGATCAGAAACCAGGAAGAGAGTGATGGTTGGGGTTGTCATGGCAGCGGAGCTCTCACCTTGCAGCTCTGGACGAGCTGCTGCTGGGCTGCTGGGTTCTTATTGGACGAGGCGGCGTGCTGGGCGGCGGCTATAGTCTGAGTGGCGGCTGCGGCGGCCTGCTTGGCTGCGTTCTGACAGGAAACGCAGTGTGGAAAATAAAAGACTGTCAGTTTAGTTTCAACTTAAGTTTCCAAACCGATGTGCTTGCTAACTAAACACCAGGGTTGGTTCATTTCAGCAACGCATACATTAAGGTTAAGTTTTTAATCAAATTTGTCAAATGCAAGCAACAAAACAAATCAATCTTAGAAATCAAGATCCTGCGCACAAATAATCAAGGCTACTTTGGCACTGACATCAATAAAAACAACTCTGTCTTGAATCCATCAATATTGAGCTGTGTACACAGACGCACATATTGTAGGCTACAACCTGAGGAGGAAATGATGATCCTAAAAATGCTTTCCAGTTTCACTGACTCAGCCAATGATGCACCGGTCACTCGTCGGTGATGGCTGATGTGTTCGTACCAAAAGCCTGTCTCTCTTGTTTTACTTTGTAAACAATATGTGGAAGTTGATCTAATATTTTGGTAGCCTACAGCATACGGATTTAGCCTCTTCTCTTTTCAGCAGTAGACATTTGCTTTCCAACCTGTGATTTCCCACAATTGTAATATTCTGGATGGCTTGTTTTGCTGTTCACTGACATAAGTTCTGTTTAGTTCTGCATCTTGCCTATGTCGTTCGGCCATCGCTCATTCATATATATATCTTTATGTACCTATTCTTATTCATCCCTTTACACTTGTGTGTGTATAAGGTAGTCATTGTGAATTTGTTAGATTACTTGTTAGATATTACTGCACGGTCGGAACTAGAAGCACAAGCATTTTGCTACACTCGCATTAACATCTGCTAACCATGTGTATGTGACAAATAACATGTGATTTGATTTAGACAAGTCAGACAGTCATAAGTTCTGCTTAGACAAGTCATGGCCATTCATAAGTTCTGCAAATCTCCCTCACAGTTACAAAGCTCTTTTGTGGGCCTACGATATCACTTAACACTAGGGCAGCATCCCAAATAGCACCCTGTTTCCTTACATATGGCTCTGGTGAAAAGTAGCCCACTATGGGCCCTGTGGGCTTTGGTCAAAAGAAGTGCACTATACAGGGAATAGGGTGCTATTTGGGATGCATCCTGGCACCAGCAGAGGTGGTTGTATGGCAGAGAGAGGTGGTTGTATGGCAGAGAGAGGTGGTTGTATGGCAGAGAGAGGTGGTTGTATGCCAGAGAGAGGTGGTTGTATGCCAGAGAGAGGTGGTTGTATGCCAGAGAGAGGTGGTTGTATGGCAGAGAAAGGTGGTTGTATGGCAGAGAAAGGTGGTTGTATGGCAGAGAAAGGTGGTTGTATGGCAGAGAGAGGTGGTTGTATGGCAGAGAGAGGTGGTTGTATGGCAGAGAGAGGTGGTTGTATGGCAGAGAGAGGTGGTTGTATGGCAGAGAGAGGTGGTTGTATGGCAGAGAAAGGTGGTTGTATGGCAGAGAGAGGTGGTTGTATGGAAGAGAGAGCTGGTTGTATGGCAGAGAGAGCTGGTTGTATGGCAGAGAGAGGCGGTTGTATTGCAGAGAGAGGCGGTTATATGGAAGAGAGAGGTGGTTGTATGGAAGAGAGAGGTGGTTGTATGGAAGAGAGAGGTGGTTGTATGGAAGAGAGAGGTGGTTGTATGGCAGAGAGAGGTGGTTGTATGGCAGAGAGAGGTGGTTGTATGGAAGAGAGAGGTGGTTGTATGGAAGAGAGAGGTGGTTGTATGAAAGAGAGAGGTGGTTGTATGGAAGAGAGAGGTGGTTGTATGGCAGAGAGAGGTGGTTGTATGGAAGAGAGAGGTGGTTGTATGGAAGAGAGAGGTGGTTGTATGGCAGAGAGAGGTGGTTGTATGGAAGAGAGAGGTGGTTGTATGGAAGAGAGAGGTGGTTGTATGGCAGAGAGAGGTGGTTGTATGGAAGAGAGAGGTGGTTGTATGGAAGAGAGAGGTGATTGAACATGCATCTGATATTTATTTTTATGTAGCCTTTATTTAACTAGGCAAGTCATTTAGAACAAATTCTGATTTACAATGACGGCCTACCCCGGCGACGCTGGGCCAATTGTGTGCCGCCCTATGGGACTCCCAATCACGGTCGGTTGTGATACAGCCTGGAATCAAACCAGGGTCTGTAGTGACGCCTCTAGCACTGAGATGCAGTGCCTTAGACCGCTGCACCACTCAAGGGCTTCTTACTTATTTGGCTGTTATGGGAAGCCACTTGTGTGGTTGCTATGAGAAGCAGAGATTATGTTTTTTTTTTACTTCCATAAAAACCAGACTAACACCGAGAGACTAAGATACGTTTTCACTCTAGAGCTCTTGGGTAAGAGGCTTGAATCGGGAGTATATCCGCCTGTTTAAATGCCAAGACCCACCTCTTCTCCTAAAATTGCCTCAAACTTTTTACATCATAAACGGTTTTATATTCATGATACTGTCTTATTGATATTGCTGGCCTTAATAAAAAAGGAATTTTCACTCTAAAATGCCCTTTAACTAGAGCCTGTTTGTCGTGGTCAGGTCATGTGGTCTTGAAAAACTCCTGGCCCTAGTAGTAATGTTAAAATAGCTAAATGGCCATACAGTTTGAAAGTCAGCATAGTTTAATTTCCAGGCGGAAAGTACCAGTCTCTTTTAAGCAGAGGGGTGTAACAAAGTTAGGAGGGGGGCCCACCCAACCCAATCTTTATAACGACGGGAGAAACACTGGTTGAGATCCAGTAATATCAGAAGAAGGATGTCTGACTGTGTCCTCACCTCCAGCTTGTTGACCAGCCTCTTCTTGATGGCATTCTGGGCAGCCGCGTTGGTGGCCATGCGTAGGCCCTCTGCTGCCTCCCTCAGTCTCTGCTGCTGCTCCTCACTGTCCGGGTTGGCGGCTGCGCCCTGCACACACATCAGCACATTAATGTCACGAGTGGGATCTGAACCCCGGTCTCCCGCTGGGGAAACCAGCATCATAACCATTAGACCAAGAGGATATTCCACCCGCATGCGAGCGCACTGAGGAAGTTGCTAACTAAATCCTCAAAACAGCAGACTTAAACTTAAATAAGACTAAACAACAATAAAAATAAAAAAACACACACAGCTCCTAAACTGAGGCCTCGCCATTCCTCCAGCCTCGCTCATAAATCCTCAACGATGGAATGGGGGACCGGATGGCAACAGTAGGTCATGTGGAACAGACCTTGGTGGAATGGGGGACAGGATGGGAACAGTAACTCATGTGGAACAGACCATGGTGGAATGGGGGACAGGATGGGAACAGTAGGTCATGTGGAACAGACCATGGTGGAATGGGCGACAGGATGGGAACAGTAACTCATGTGGAACAGACCATGGTGGAATGGGGGACAGGATGGGAATAGTAAGGTCATGTGGAACAGACCATGGTGGAATGGGGGACAGGATGGGAATAGTAGGTCATGTGGAATAGACCTTGGTGGAATGGGGGACAGGATGGGAATAGTAGGTCATGTGGAACAGACCTTGGTGGAATGGGGGACAGGATGGGAATAGTAAGGTCATGTGGAACAGACCATGGTGGAATGGGGGACAGGATGGGAATAGTAGGTCATGTGGAATAGACCTTGGTGGAATGGGGGACAGAATGGGAATAGTAGGTCATGTGGAACAGACCTTGGTGGAATGGGGGACAGGATGGGAACAGTAACTCATGTGGAACAGACCTTGGTGGAATGGGGGACAGGATGGGAATAGTAGGTCATGTGGAACAGACCTTGGTGGAATGGGGGACAGGATGGGAATAGTAAGGTCATGTGGAACAGACCATGGTGGAATGGGCGACAGGATGGGAATAGTAGGTCATGTGGAACAGACCTTGGTGGAATGGGGGACAGGATGGGAATAGTAAGGTCATGTGGAACAGACCATGGTGGAATGGGGGACAGGATGGGAATAGTAGGTCATGTGGAACAGACCTTGGTGGAACGGGGGACAGGATGGGAATAGTAGGTCATGTGGAACAGACCATGGTGGAATGGGGGACAGGATGGGAACAGTAACTCATGTGGAACAGACCATGGTGGAATGGGGGACAGGATGGGAACAGTAACTCATGTGGAACAGACCTTGGTGGAATGGGGGACAGGATGGGAACAGTAACTCATGTGGAACAGACCTTGGTGGAATGGGGGACAGGATGGGAATAGTAACTCATGTGGAACAGACCTTGGTGGAATGGGGACAGGATGGAAACAGTGGCTCAGATGGAACAGACCTTGGTGGAATGGGGGACAGGATGGGAACAGTAGGTCATATAGAACATACCATGGTGGAATGGGGGACAGGGTGGGAACAGTAACTCATGTGGAACAGACCTTGGTGGAATGGGGGACAGGATGGGAACAGTAGGTCATGTGGAATAGACCATGGTGGAATGGGGGACAGGATGGGAACAGTGGCTCATATAGAACAGACCTTGGTGGAACGGGGGACAGGATGGGAACAGTGGCTCAGATGGAACAGACCATGGTGGAATGGGGGACAGGATGGGAGCAGTAGGTCATGTGGAATAGACCTTGGTGGAATGGGGACAGGATGGGAACAGTGGCTCAGATGGAACAGACCTTGGTGGAATGGGGACAGGATGGGAACAGTGGCTCAGATGGAACAGACCTTGGTGGAATGGGGGACAGGATGGGAACAGTGGCTCATATAGAACAGACCTTGGTGGAATGGGGGACAGGATGGGAACAGTAGGTCATGTGGAATAGACCATGGTGGAATGGGGACAGGATGGGAATAGTAGGTTATGTGGAGCAGACCATGGTGGAATGGGGGACAGGATGGGAATAGTAGGTCATGTGGAACAGACCTTGGTGGAATGGGGGACAGGATGGGAACAGTAACTCATGTGGAACAGACCTTGGTGGAATGGGGGACAGGATGGGAATAGTAGGTCATGTGGAACAGACCTTGGTGGAATGGGGGACAGGATGGGAATAGTAAGGTCATGTGGAACAGACCATGGTGGAATGGGGACAGGATGGGAATAGTAGGTCATGTGGAACAGACCTTGGTGGAATGGGGGACAGGATGGGAATAGTAAGGTCATGTGGAACAGACCATGGTGGAATGGGGGACAGGATGGGAATAGTAGGTCATGTGGAACAGACCTTGGTGGAACGGGGGACAGGATGGGAATAGTAGGTCATGTGGAACAGACCATGGTGGAATGGGGGACAGGATGGGAACAGTAACTCATGTGGAACAGACCATGGTGGAATGGGGGACAGGATGGGAACAGTAACTCATGTGGAACAGACCTTGGTGGAATGGGGGACAGGATGGGAACAGTAACTCATGTGGAACAGACCTTGGTGGAATGGGGGACAGGATGGGAATAGTAACTCATGTGGAACAGACCTTGGTGGAATGGGGACAGGATGGAAACAGTGGCTCAGATGGAACAGACCTTGGTGGAATGGGGGACAGGATGGAAACAGTAGGTCATATAGAACATACCATGGTGGAATGGGGGACAGGATGGGAACAGTAACTCATGTGGAACAGACCTTGGTGGAATGGGGGACAGGATGGGAACAGTAGGTCATGTGGAATAGACCATGGTGGAATGGGGGACAGGATGGGAACAGTGGCTCATATAGAACAGACCTTGGTGGAATGGGGGACAGGATGGGAACAGTAGGTCATGTGGAATAGACCATGGTGGAATGGGGACAGGATGGGAATAGTAGGTTATGTGGAACAGACCATGGTGGAATGGGGGACAGGATGGGAATAGTAGGTTATGTGGAACAGACCATGGTGGAATGGGGGACAGGATGGGAATAGTAGGTTATGTGGAACAGACCATGGTGGAATGGGGGACAGGATGGGAACAGTAACTCATGTGGAATAGACCATGGTGGAATGGGGGACAGGATGGAAACAGTAGGTCATGTGGAATAGACCATGGTGGAATGGGGACAGGATGGGAACAGTAGGTCATATAGAATAGACCTTGGTGGAATGGGGGACAGGATGGGAACAGTGGCTCAGATGGAACAGACCTTGGTGGAATGGGGGACAGGATGGGAACAGTAGGTTATGTGGAACAGACCATGGTGGAATGGGGGACAGGATGGGAACAGTAACTCATGTGGAACAGACCTTGGCAGCCTCCACCATTTTGGCCGTGGCGTCTGCCAGGAGCTTGGCGGCTGACAGCAGCTTGCGGGAATTCTCCAGGTCCGACTCGCCCTCTGCGTCCATCTTGATGGCGTTGACCAGGTCCGAGGTGGCCTGGGCAAGGATGCGGGCCTGACGCACCATCTCACCTGGAGAGAAGGGAGAGAAACAGCAGTCAATACAGTTTAAATCCTCATTTATTAATCTAGTTTTTACTGAAGTTTAAATACTGATTTATTCATCTAACCTTTATTGATTCTGGCCCTAGGAAAAGGGCAACGGTAGGAGAGGCAGCATTTAGATCTTTCCTTTAATAAACCTCTTAAAACTTCAAAGTCAGGGAGTATTTTACCAACAAATAGTTGTACAGGCTACCTGCCTAGTGGTTAGAGTGTTGGCCTAGTAACCGAAAGGTTGCAAGTTCGAATCCCCGAGCTGACAAGGTACAAATCTGTCGTTCTGCCCCTGAACAGGCAGTTAACCCACTGTTCCTAGGCCGTCATTGAAAATAAGAATTTGTTCTTAACTGACTTGCCTAGTTAAATAAAAATAAAATAAAATCCACATCATATTTTCATATTAAAACATGTCAAATTAGACTTTTTTTGTACTGCTTTTTGGAAATAAGACAAACATTTGAAATTGCTTTTTGCAAATAGGATGCCATTGTGAGATGCAGACTCCAGAGACATCTCACTCCTTTTTTCAGGTTCATATACAGTCAATAAACTAAGCAGACCAGACCCAGCTGCTACCGCATTGCTGCCTATGGGAGAGCCACCCCCTTAAGCAGACCTGAACTGTGACCATTTTCTTCAATGGTAAAAGGCATGAGTGGGGCATCTTTAAATCCACCATCTATGCTATCTCACTCCAATATGACTGCTGACCCTTGACCCCTTTTAGCCCCGCCCCTCCCATCCCATCCCCCAGCCTACCGGCATCTCCCATGGAGCTGAAGATGTTCTCGGTGACGTCCAGGATGCGGTCGGTGGCCTCTCCGTGGCGCCCTATGGGCTGGCCTCCGTGGGCGTACTGCTTGATGTGCTGCAGGAGCTCGTTGAGGGCGTGGGTGACGCCTGTGGCGGCGGCGCCCACCTGCTTGAGGAGCCCCTCATCGCTGGTGGCGCCCTGCGACGCATCCACGCAGCCGTCCACCGATTTGGAAACCAGCTTGCCTGCCTCAATCAGCTGCTCCTGGCACACCGGAGAGCTGATGGTGGGAGCGACCACCTGGACAGAGAGGGAGAGGGGTAAGATAAAAAGGGATAAGGGGAGAAAGGAGAGAAAAAGCAAAGGCAAAGAGAGGGGTAAAAAAAAGGGGAGGAGAGAGGGGTAAAAAAAAAGTGGAGGGAGAGATGGGGGTAAGAAAAGGGGAGGGAGAGATGGGGTTAAAAAAAGGAGAGGGAGAGATGGGGTTAAAAAAAGGGGAAGGAGAGATGGGGTTAAGAAAAGGGGAGGGAGAGATGGGGTTAAAAAAAGGGGAGGGAGAGATGGGGTTAAGAAAAGGGGAGGGAGAGATGGGGTTAAAAAAAGGGGAGGTAGAGATGGGGTTAAGAAAAGGGGAGGGAGAGATGGGGGTAAGAAAAGCAGAGGGAGAGATGGGGTTAAAAAAGGGGAGGGAGAGATGGGGTTAAAAAAGGGGAGGGAGAGATGGGGTTAAGAAAAGGGGAGGGAGAGATGGGGTTAAGAAAAGGGGAGGGAGAAATGGGGTTAAGAAAAGGGGAGGGAGAGATGGGGTTAAAAAAAGGGGAGGGAGAGATGGGGGTAAGAAAAGGGGAGGGAGAGATGGGGGTAAGAAAAGCAGAGGGAGAGATGGGGTTAAAAAAGGGGAGGGAGAGATGGGGTTAAGAAAAGGGGAGGGAGAGATGGGGTTAAGAAAAGGGGAGGGAGAGATGGGGTTAAGAAAAGGGGAAGTAGAGATGGGGTTAAGAAAAGGGGAGGGAGAGATGGGGGTAAGAAAAGCAGAGGGAGAGATGGGGTTAAAAAAAGGGGAGGGAGAGATGGGGTTAAAAAAGGGGAGGGAGAGATGGGGTTAAAAAAGGGGAGAGAGAGATGGGGTTAAAAAAGGGGAGAGAGAGATGGGGTTAAAAAAGGGGAGGGAGAGATGGGGTTAAAAAAAAGCAGAGGTAGAGATGGGGTTAAAAAAGGGGAGGTAGAGATGGGGTTAAAAAAAGGGGAGGTAGAGATGGGGTTAAAAAAAGGGGAGGTAGAAATGGGGACGATAGAAATAAATAGATGGGTAAAGGAAGAGGAGGAGAGAAACAGAGAAGTTGGAAGGACTACACGTGATCTAATCAAGCCGTCTGAACCACTTCTTGGTGTCAACACTAAACTAGAGAGGGGAAAAATCAATTCTCTCTTCTTATGTAAACTTAATTTACAAATTCACAAATGGAAAAACAATTAATTTGTATGCAGATTTTCATACCGTTCCTGCACAATACCGGGGTATATTGTATTACCGGCAGTGCACACCAGGGGCACTATTTCTTTCCAAATGTTTGTATTTTGAAGCATAAAACAAATTTAGCAGGGTTTTTTATCCAGGTGGGGGGATTGATTATCTCTGCTGGAACCAAGAAGCTTGATCTTTCCATCTTGCCGGCTTAGATAGCTAGTTAGCAAACCAAATGCATAGCTGGAGCCCCGAGCTGAATATCATTTATGCGACACATCTTAGATAGTTAACTTAACAGTTATAACAGCTCCCGTGACGCGGAGTTGCACCCGAGCTTTATGGGGCCCCAAATTTACAGTATTGAAAAAAATACCCCTGTAAACGGTATACCGTCCAAGTCTAAATGACAAACATGGGACAATAGATGGTTAGTGTGTGGTAAAGATGTTGGGGTTCTCTTCTCTTACCCGGGTGCAAGCCACCAGTTGGGAGGTGGATAGGGCACATTGGGTCGCTGCGGCGATGACTCGGTTCTGGAGTGCAGAGTCCTCTGTCTTCTGGGCCACGTTCTTTGCTTTGAGCACCAGAGCGGCGGCGGCGTTAGCCACGGCTTTAGCCAGCTGCATAAGCATGTCCTGAGAACGGCAGGGATGACACAGGCTAGTTAGCATGCTTGTTAGCATGTAGCATAAAGTAAATTAAAGGCATGCTTAAGTGGAAGGTTCCATACCAGATTCCATACCAGGCCCATAAACGAGGCTCTGTTTTGATTGAGACTGTGGTTCATTGTGAGTGTCTTTAGCCTGAGTACCAGACTGTTTCTGCTTTAGTTACCTTGTTGTTGTTGTCGTAGCAAAGACGACAGTGTAGCATTGTTGAGAACAGAAACAGTGTGACACCGAGGTTACATAGGGTGAAAAGATTGTGGGTCAACTATGTAACAATTATTTTGGTAAGAATTAGGATCAATTTAATTATTCTGAAAAGAATTGTCCTCTTCAGGAAGAGTACTCAAATGTTAAAAGGTCCATTTTGTCAAATTAAATTAAGTAAAGAGATTAGAGAAATAGCCTCTACTAAAGGCAAAAATTAGAGACTTTTCCAGTTTTAGAATCTGTCCTGCCAAACACACCACAGCTTACAGTCTGACCTGAATTCAGTGGTAGCCAGTTTTAGCACAACGGTGAATAGAAGGCCCTATTGATGACACTACTATCTATAATGGCCTCTGAGGATTCTTTTTGAAATATATTTTTCACACCCCTTTTTCTCCCGAATTTCATGGTATCCAATTGGTAGTTACAGTCTTACGGTCTACAGTCTAATCGCTGCAACTCCCGTACGGACCCGGGAGAGGTGAAGGTCGAGTGCCGTGCGTCCTCTGAAACACAACCCAACCAAGTAGCACTGCTTCTAGACACAATGCAGGCTTAACCTGGAAGCCAGCCGCACCAATGTGTCAGAGGAAACACCGTACACCTAGCGACCGTGTTAGCATGCATGCACCTGGCCCGCCACAGGAGTCGCTAGAGTGCGATGGGACAAGAACATCCCTTCCAACCAAACCCTCCCCAAACGATGCAGGGCCAATTGTGCGCTGCCCCATGGGTATCCCGGTCGCGGCCGGCTGTGACAGAGCCTGGACTCGAACCAGGATCTCTAGTGGCACAGCTTAGACCACTGCGCCACTCGGGAAGTGGCCTCCAAGGATTCTTTCCATAGAAGCCAAGCGAAGTCTACATCCTAAATATTCCCTACATAGAGCACTACTTTTGACCAGAGCCTTAGTACACTATGTAGGGAATATGGTGCCATTTGTGACAGAGTGCTTCATATTCATTGGCTTAAACCTAAATATACTATAGTATAACCCATCCAGGCTGGGGAGGAGGGGAGACTCAAGCCTGGTGGCTCCAAAGACAATCATCAACTCTATCCTGCCTTTAGCTGTTGGTCTTTTTGTCTTCCCCACAAGTCGGGACTTTAGGAACATACCAGCATTCTCTACCCTCCAAAGGTAATATAAGGACATTCTACAAGATTATGTGGTGGGCTAACTAATGCAGCTACAGTACAGAATGTCTAACAATGGCATATTAATGTATATTTTGTCAACTAGCTGACTTAGAGACTGGGTTTGACATTGATACTGGTTTGGGTCTGGGATATTTCAAAAACATGTGCAACTGTTTAAATTGTGACTCGTGATAGATATATTTAAACTAAAGAATGTGCGTTTTTGTGCTTCCAAAACCTGTTACTTCACGTTTGGAAGCGCAAAAACAGAGTGACTAAGGGGGGTGGGGGAGTAACTAGGAGGGAGAAAAGTGACTGGGGGGGGGGGGGGGGGGTGAGAAAAGTATCTGAGGGGGGAGAAGAGACTAGGGTGGAGAGAGGGGGGGAGAAAAGTGACGGGGGGGGAGAAGAGACTGGGGGGGAGAAGAGACTGGGGGGGGGGAGAAGTGACTAGGGTGGAGAGAGGGGGGGAGAAAAGTGACTGGGGGGGGAGAAGTGACTGGGGGAGGGGGGGGAGAAGTGACTGGGGGGGGGGGGGGAGAAGTGACTGGGGGAGGGGGGGAGAAGTGACTGGGGGGGGGGGGGGGGGGGGGGAGAGAAGTGACTGGGGGAGGGGGGGGGGAGTGACTGGGGAGGGGGGGAGAAGTGACTGGGGGAGGGGGGGGAAGTGACTGGGGGAGGGGGGGGGAGAAGTGACTGGGGGAGGGGGGGGGGGGAGAAGTGACTGGGGGGGGAGAGAAGAGACTGGGGGAGGGGGGGGAAGTGACTGGGGGAGGGGGAGGGGGGAAGTGACTGGGGGAGGGGGGGGGGAGAAGTGACTAGGGTCGAGAGAATAGGGAGTAGGGGGAGAGAAAAGGGAGTAGGGGGAGAGAAAAGTGACTAAGGGCTCTCTAGGTGTGTCAAAAGATGATACGTGGAAGCGGAGGGACTCCAGCTGTGATATCTGAAGTGCCAGACACAAGCGGTGGGCTAACAACGCGGTGGGCTAACGCACGCACGGTCCACGCGGTGGACAAACGCACGCACGGTCGGTGGACAAACGCACGCACGGTCGGTGGACAAACGCACGCACGGTCGGTGGACAAACGCACGCACGGTCGGTGGACAAACGCACGCACGGTCGGTGGACAAACGCACGCACGGTCGGTGGACAAACGCACGCACGGTCGGTGGACAAACGCACGCACGGTCGGTGGGCTGACGCAAGGTCGGTGGGCTAACTCACTGGGTCTAACGCATGGTAGGCTAACACACGGGGTCTAACGCACGGTGGGCTAACGCACGGTAGGCTAACGCACGGTAGGCTGACGCACGGTAGGCTGACGCACGGTAGGCTGACGCACGGTAGGCTGACGCACGGTTGTCATTGAGGAGAGGCTGGATATCAGCAACAGGGTCTCTGCAAAAGCTAATCTAGCAAACACTCATCAGCCTCCGCACTACTCCAGAGATTATTTTTATGCAGTTTAGAAGGTGTTTGAGTGGGATTATCGACATCACAACAGAGGAGTTGGGCAGCTCTCCCTACATGTTGTTTCGTGAAGGAGTAGGGGGAGGAGGAGGCAGAAAAAGGGAGGGGGAGGGAAAAAAAAAACAGAGGACTTTGTGGGAGCTGCGGTCAGGCTGCATTCCACAAGCATTTATGAACAGGCATTAGCCGGCCTACTTATTTCTCCACAATATGGTCTCTGCGCTCGCTCAGTCATTGTATGGTAGGCTATATCATCACTTAGGTGTAACATTACAGCTACTTCGTCACATATTCAGTTGAAGTGCTTCCCTCAATACACGTATAGGCTATTATAAATAACTCCACATTAAAACAACAACTCCAACACCTTCACCAAAGGTCACTGTCGTTTTGTCCCAAAAGGTTAAATACTGTATTCAAAACCTGCTACCAATAGGTCTTAGTTCAGTCATGAGGAATTCAGAAATTATCTTAGAGAAAACAATTGGTAACAGGCTTCCCACCACTTATCGAAACAGATCCCCTACTACTACTATTGTTAAACCCTTAATTTAATATTGGAAACAATTGTTAAAACAGACATTCCCTGTATATCTTCAGGTACAGCAGTATTCTCCTAGACCTCAATGCAACCACATTAAGAGTTAATAATCAACCCAGTACCCTACAAATGGAAACTACTCTGATTGGACAGGGCAGAAGCCTCGATTGGACAGGGCAGAAGCCTCGTTTGGACAGGGCAGAAGCCTCGTTTGGACAGGGCAGAAGCCTCGTTTGGACAGGGCAGAAGCCTCGTTTGGACAGGGCAGAAGCCTCGTTTGGACAGGGCAGAAGCCTCGTTTGGACAGGGCAGAAGTCTTGTTTGGACAGGGCAGAAGCCTCGTTTGGACAGGGCAGAAGCCTCGTTTGGACAGGGCAGAAGCCTCGTTTGGACAGGGCAGAAGTCTCGTTTGGACAGGGCAGAAGCCTCGTTTGGACAGGGCAGAAGTCTTGTTTGGACAGGGCAGAAGCCTCGTTTGGACAGGGCAGAAGCCTCATTTGGACAGGGCAGAAGCCTTGTTTGGACAGGACAGAAGCCTTGTTTGGACAGGGCAGAATACGATCATGTAAATACAGTTCACCTTTTAATCCCTGGGTTGACTTTTCTCATCTGAAACTCAAAGTTTCTCTCAGTGCGTTGAACTATTCAGCTGTTGCATACTTTCATAATCAAATGCTTTTGAGAGCTACTTGCTCTTTCTGCGTGTCAATAATCAAAACCTATAAGAAAACCGAGAGCATTTTGAGTACCTGAAGATATGCAAGAGAAACTGAACAAAACTGCTGTCAAATGCTTATTATACAGTTAGAAATGACAAGAATACACTACTAGAGGATGTTACACCAGTGTGGTCCATATCAATTACAGTGAAAGATCCAAGAACGATTAGTTTGATTGGCCATTGGGAGTGACAGTGATTCGGATAGGCTCATCTTTCGAGGACACGTTTGTTACCAGCATGTGACTATAAGTGGAGACGCTCCGCCTTGCACCCCTGAAAGATCCTTTACCTAGAAACTGACCAATGCAGGTGTAAAAAAAAAGAGGGGGTTATAGTAAAATCACACAGTACTGCACAAATTATGTCAACAAACTCTACATAGGGAACTGATCAGGACCGTGTTCTGACCTAAGATCCTAAGACAACTTAAACGTTGTGCAAATCAGAGTGTTGAAAGCAATGGACGAAGGGCTGAATCCTAACTTCCAGGAATTTTCACTTAGCCATGTATTGATGTCAATGGGAGACTAAATGAACGTTTGACTTAAGTGGAAGTTAGAATTTGCCCCAAGTCTGAAAACGGTTTAACTTGTTTTCTTGTGGCGTAGTCCCACTTTCAGAGTGTCAGTTTAGTTCACTCTGGACTGGGTCACGGTTGGCCTACCTGAAAGCGGGGGTCGGCGTCCGTCTCTCCGATGTGAGACAGCAGCTCGCCACTGGCCTGGCCCACGTTGCCTGCAGCCTGCAGAAGGTTCTGGCGGGGCTGATGGGTAAAAAAAAATATGCCCAAAAAGCACAGGTCACATGACTGAAGAAAAGCCATCATGAAGGGATTCTTTAACATCTTATGCATGAAGATGGTTTCACGTTAACTTACAGGTGACATTGGTCATGTCCAGTAAGCACAAAATGGGAGAAAACATTTTAATAAGAACACAGATTTTCAATTTTAGCTGCAAAATCTTTTTACACCATGCGCTTTTCTGAACATTATCATTGTGCGACACAGAAACAGGAAGTACACAACAATGGCTAAGCTTTCGGTGTGTTACTTCAGTATTCAGTGTGTGCTTGTGCGTGTTACCTCAGTGTTGGCTGGCTGGGCGGTCTTCAGCATGTCGGACACGGCACACGCCAGGTTCTTGGCAGCCCCCAACAACTGGTTTCCGTTGCCTCCCTCATCCTCCATGAGGGCGGCGAGCAGCTTGACCCCCTTGGACATCTCCGTTAGGTTGGAGGAGATGGTGGTCACGGCACAGCCCACCGCAGTGTAGTCTGTCTCTGCTGGGTCGCCTATTGTTGAGGGGGACAGACAGACATGTTTAGGTTTCAATACTTTGTGGGCAGTCCTTTAAGCACTACACCTATGGTGAAGGGGACAGACAGATGTTGAGGGGAACTTCATGAGCAGCCCTCACGTGGTCTATGAGGGGAACATCATGAGCAGTCCTCACGTGGTCTATGAGGGGAACGTCATGAGCAGTCCTCACGTGGTCTATGAGGGGAACTTCATGAGCAGTCCTCACGTGGTCTATGAGGGGAACGTCATGAGCAGTCCTCACGTGGTCTATGAGGGGAACGTCATGAGCAGTCCTCACGTGGTCTATGAGGGGAACTTCATGAGCAGTCCTCACGTGGTCTATGAGGGGAACGTCATGAGCAGTCCTCACGTGGTCTATGAGGGGAACGTCATGAGCAGTCCTCACGTGGTCTATGAGGGGAACTTCATGAGCAGTCCTCACGTGGTCTATGAGGGGAACTTCATGAGCAGTCCTCACGTGGTCTATGAGGGGAACTTCATGAGCAGTCCTCACGTGGTCTATGAGGGGAACGTCATGAGCAGTCCTCACTTGGTCTATGAGGGGAACGTCATGAGCAGTCCTCACGTGGTCTATGAGGGGAACGTCATGAGCAGTCCTCACGTGGTCTATGAGGGGAACTTCATGAGCAGTCCTCACGTGGTCTATGAGGGGAACGTCATGAGCAGTCCTCACGTGGTCTATGAGGGGAACGTCATGAGCAGTCCTCACGTGGTCTATGAGGGGAACGTCATGAGCAGTCCTCACGTGGTCTATGAGGGGAACTTCATGAGCAGTCCTCACGTGGTCTATGAGGGGAACGTCATGAGCAGTCCTCACGTGGTCTATGAGGGGAACGTCATGAGCAGTCCTCACGTGGTCTATGAGGGGAACTTCATGAGCAGTCCTCACGTGGTCTATGAGGGGAACGTCATGAGCAGTCCTCACGTGGTCTATGAGGGGAACGTCATGAGCAGTCCTCACGTGGTCTATGAGGGGAACGTCATGAGCAGTCCTCACGTGGTCTATGAGGGGAACGTCATGAGCAGTCCTCACGTGGTCTATGAGGGGAACGTTCATCCTCACGTGGTCTATGAGGGGAACATGTCCTCACGTGGTCTATGAGGGGAACTTCATGAGCAGTCCTCACGTGGTCTATGAGGGGAACGTCATGAGCAGTCCTCACGTGGTCTATGAGGGGAACGTCATGAGCAGTCCTCACGTGGTCTATGAGGGGAACGTCATGAGCAGTCCTCACGTGGTCTATGAGGGGAACGTCATGAGCAGTCCTCACGTGGTCTATGAGGGGAACTTCATGAGCAGTCCTCACGTGGTCTATGAGGGGAACGTCATGAGCAGTCCTCACGTGGTCTATGAGGGGAACGTCATGAGCAGTCCTCACGTGGTCTATGAGGGGAACAGTCCTCACGTGGTCTAGCAGTCCTCACGTGGTCTATGAGGGGAACGTCATGAGCAGTCCTCACGTGGTCTATGAGGGGAACGTCATGAGCAGTCCTCACGTGGTCTATGAGGGGAACGTCATGAGCAGTCCTCACGTGGTCTATGAGGGGAACGTCATGAGCAGTCCTCACGTGGTCTATGAGGGGAACGTCATGAGCAGTCCTCACGTGGTCTATGAGGGGAACGTCATGAGCAGGCCTCACGTGGTCTATGAGGGGAACGTGAGGAGCAGTCCTCACGTGGTCTATGAGGGGAACGTCATGAGCAGTCCTCACGTGGTCTATGAGGGGAACGTCATGAGCAGTCCTCACGTGGTCTATGAGGGGAACTTCATGAGCAGTCCTCACGTGGTCTATGAGGGGAACGTCATGAGCAGTCCTCACGTGGTCTATGAGGGGAACGTCATGAGCAGTCCTCACGTGGTCTATGAGGGGAACGTCATGAGCAGTCCTCACGTGGTCTATGAGGGGAACGTCATGAGCAGTCCTCACGTGGTCTATGAGGGGAACGTCATGAGCAGTCCTCACGTGGTCTATGAGGGGAACGTCATGAGCAGTCCTCACGTGGTCTATGAGGGGAACGTCATGAGCAGTCCTCACGTGGTCTATGAGGGGAACGTCATGAGCAGTCCTCACTTGGTCTATGAGGGGAACGTCATGAGCAGTCCTCACTTGGTCTATGAGGGGAACGTCATGAGCAGTCCTCACGTGGTCTATGAGGGGAACGTCATGAGCAGTCCTCACGTGGTCTATGAGGGGAACGTCATGAGCAGTCCTCACGTGGTCTATGAGGGGAACGTCATGAGCAGTCCTCACGTGGTCTATGAGGGGAACGTCATGAGCAGTCCTCACGTGGTCTATGAGGGGAACGTCATGAGCAGTCCTCACGTGGTCTATGAGGGGAACGTCATGAGCAGTCCTCACGTGGTCTATGAGGGGAACGTCATGAGCAGTCCTCACGTGGTCTATGAGGGGAACTTCATGAGCAGTCCTCACGTGGTCTATGAGGGGAACGTCATGAGCAGTCCTCACGTGGTCTATGAGGGGAACTTCATGAGCAGTCCTCACGTGGTCTATGAGGGGAACGTCATGAGCAGTCCTCACGTGGTCTATGAGGGGAACGTCATGAGCAGTCCTCACGTGGTCTATGAGGGGAACGTCATGAGCAGTCCTCACGTGGTCTATGAGGGGAACGTCATGAGCAGTCCTCACGTGGTCTATGAGGGGAACGTCATGAGCAGTCCTCACGTGGTCTATGAGGGGAACGTCATGAGCAGTCCTCACGTGGTCTATGAGGGGAACCTCACGTGGTCTATGAGGGGAACGTCATGAGCAGTCCTCATGAGCAGTCCTCACGTGGTCTATGAGGGGAACGTCATGAGCAGTCCTCACGTGGTCTATGAGGGGAACTTCATGAGCAGTCCTCACGTGGTCTATGAGGGGAACGTCATGAGCAGCCCTCACGTGGTCTATGAGGGGAACGTCATGAGCAGTCCTCACGTGGTCTATGAGGGGAACGTCATGAGCAGTCCTCACGTGGTCTATGAGGGGAACGTCATGAGCAGTCCTCACGTGGTCTATGAGGGGAACGTCATGAGCAGTCCTCACGTGGTCTATGAGGGGAACTTCATGAGCAGTCCTCACGTGGTCTATGAGGGGAACGTCATGAGCAGTCCTCACGTGGTCTATGAGGGGAACGTCATGAGCAGTCCTCACGTGGTCTATGAGGGGAACGTCATGAGCAGTCCTCACGTGGTCTATGAGGGGAACGTCATGAGCAGTCCTCACGTGGTCTATGAGGGGAACGTCATGAGCAGTCCTCACGTGGTCTATGAGGGGAACGTCATGAGCAGTCCTCACGTGGTCTATGAGGGGAACGTCATGAGCAGTCCTCACGTGGTCTATGAGGGGAACGTCATGAGCAGTCCTCACGTGGTCTATGAGGGGAACGTCATGAGCAGTCCTCACGTGGTCTATGCTGCTGCTTTGTTTTATATATTCCACCCACAGAGTCAATATTTAAGCTGAAAAGGCCTTTACATATCTAGTTAAAGGACATTACAATGCAGAATCTAAATACCTTTTTATAACATTTTTTTTTCATTTAAGCTGTATTTCTACATGTAATTGTCATTGAGATAAAAATCTATTTCACAAGAGAGACCTGTATTGAATTAAGCACCCCTGTGAAAAAGGCAATCCCATATCTACTGGTTCTTCGAGACAGACATAAGCAGTGGTGTAAAGTAATTAAGTAAAAATACTTTTAAGTACTACTTAAGTCGTTTTTGGGGGTATCTGTACTTTACTATTTATATTTTTGACTACTTTTACTTCACTATATTCCTTAAGAAAATATTGTACTTTTTACTCCATACATTTCACTTGACAACCAAAAGTATTCGTTACATGTTGAATGCTTAGCAGGGGAGGAAAATAGTCAAATTCACGCAATTATCAACAGAACATCTCTGGTCATCCCTACTGCCTCTGATCTGGAGGATTCACTAAACAGAGAACATCCCTGGTTATCCCTACTGCCTCTGATCTGGAGGACTCACTAAACAGAGAACATCCCTGGTCATCCCTACTGCCTCTGATCTGGAGGACTTACTAAACAGAGAACATCCCTTGTCATCCCTACTGCCTCTGATCTGGAGGACTCACTAAAAACGCATGCTTTGTTTGTAAATGATGTCTGAATGTTGGAGTGTGCCCGTGGCTTTCCGTACGTTTTAAAATAAGAAAATGGTGCCTTCTGGTTTCCTTAATATAAGGAATTTGAAATTATATATACTTTTATACTTAAGTATATTTTAAACCAAATACTTTTAGACTTCCTCAAGTAGTATTTAACTGGGTGACTTTCACTTTTACTTGAGTCATTTTCTATTAAAGGTATCTTTACTTTTACTCAAGTATGACAGTTGGGTACTTTTTCCACCACTGGATAGAAATGACCACAACATCCATTGTTGGTATCCACAGTGAAGAGACGGTACCTGCGGTGAGATTGACCATAGAGGCCGTCCCGGCGGTGATGGCGTCAACCTGGGAGTGGATCTCGTGTTTGGACTCGTCCATCTTGTTCTTACGCCAGGCTTGGGAGGCCTTGATCATGGGAAGACACAGATCACATTAAAACTATTTTCTACACAACTTACATGAAAAATACACCAACTCACTGTATTACACTACTCTCGCTTTAATTGGTACAACTAGGCTTTAAAATGGTATCCATTTGAAATAATTCACTTAAAACTGAGAGGAAAAAAAATGATAGACGAGATCATCAAGAATTTTGTTATAGCCACAGGTTGGAGGTTGTACGGGTGAAGAGGGGGTCAGTTTAAATCCAGGTGTCTCACCGCGTCTGTCCCGAGGGGAGGCAGGGTGTCAAACTCCTCCAGCGAGGCCTGGGCAGCCTGCAACGCCTGCATGCTGGAGTTGATGGTGCCAGTCAGGGCCTGCTGGGCAGATGTCTGCACACAGGGGAACATATCGAAATACACTCTTAGTTTTCATTCTGTACAGTTAATTAAATAGGGCCAATATCACTGCATGTTTGTAATTATTTTCCACTGAGAATGTTATGGTGTATTAGCCTCTAAAAGGCTTTCTTCAGATATAGAGATCATATCGGGATCTGTTCAGTTATTTCAATTAACAGTCAATTGAGGAAGTGAATTAACTACTATTTCCTATTTGGGCTTTTTTCCAAATCTTGAATTGAACTGAATTTCACTTCCTGAATTGAAAACTGAACTGACCCCAACCCTGCTAGAGTTCAATGTGGCCCTCCAGTCTTACCAGCGGGGGCATGTGGCCCCTGTGCATCTGTCCGCTGGTGATGTGCTGCTTGGCCTGTGGCATGGAGCCCATCTGGAAGCTCTCGGGGCCCCCGGCCCCTGAACGCATGATGGCTGGCAGGGCCACAGAGCCAGTCTCCACCTTCCCCACCTTGTTGAACTGCTGCTGCAGCACTGTAGACCTGGGGGGGTGGAGGGACAGATAGAGGGAGGGGAGAGATGGCGGGAGGGAGGGGAGAGATGGAGGGGAGGGTGGGGAGAGATGGAGGGGAGGGTGGGGAGAGATGGAGGGGAGGGTGGGGAGAGATGGCGGGGAGGGAGGGGAGAGATGGCGGGGAGGGAGGGGAGAGATGGCGGGGAGGGAGGGGAGAGATGGCGGGGAGGGAGGGGAGAGATGGCGGGAGAGAGGGATGAATAGAGATGTCAGAAGACATACTATATTGCAGTGTTGTAAGGCTCTTCATCCTCATCAGAATCAGAAAGATGCCCCCATAGGCTAGATGGACCCACTACACAAGACCCATAGGCTAGATCACATATGTCAGAGTCAAGGCCCGCGGGCCACATCCGGCCCGCAAGAAGGTTTTTTACGGCCCCTGGGATGATCTTGATTTATTATTAGAACCGGCCCGCAGCAAGCCGGCAGCCCGCAGATCTTTTACACGCACCAATACTACATTTCCCACAATGCAAAGGTGACGCACCGAGCAGTAGGCTGCTTCATTTCAATATTTATTGGCACAGCAGTCGTCAGCATCACAGTAAAATTAACTTTCAGATACCCATCAAAAATGGCAAAACGGAAGGTGGATACTGAGAACCGGGGGTTTCAAACAAGGTGGGAGTCGGAGTATATGTTCACGAAGGTAGCTGGAAAACCTGTGTGTCTTCTGTGTGGAGAAAGTGTGGCGGTACTGAAAGAGTATAATCTGAGACGACATTATGAAACGAAACACGCGGACACACACGCGGACGCAACTGTCAAGGCCAGTTTTATTTTGGCAGAAGAGATCGCTAAATCAGCCCGGCCATTTACGGAGGGGGATTTCATCAAAAACTGCATGATTAAAGTTTGTGACGAAGTTTGCCCAGAAAAAAGGCAACTCTTTTTAAATGTGAGTCTGAGCAGAAACACCATTGCCGAGAGAGTAGACCAGTTGTCCATCAATCTAAAAGAGCAGCTTGTGAAAAAGGGAAAAGATTTTATTGCATATTCCTTGGCTGTGGATGAGAGCACCGACATTTCTGACATTGCCCAGTTGTCAATTTTCATCCGCGGAGTGGACTCCAACCTAAGCGTGACAGAGGAGTTTTTGGCTTTACGTCCTATGCATGGCACAACTACGGGGCATGATTTGTATGAAGAGGTGTCAAGATGTGTAAATGAGATGGAGCTGCCTTGGGAAAAACTCGTGGGTTTGACAACCGACGGAGCACCTGCGATGTGTGGACACAGGAGCGGACTGGTGGCGAAGATACGGGAAAAGATGCAAGAGGAAAACGCGACAGGTGAGCTGACAGCTTATCATTGTATCATACACCAGGAAGCGTTGTGCGGTAAAGCCTTGAAAATGGAGCATGTAATGAGCATCATCACGCGCACAGTTAACTTTATCAGAGCCAAAGGTTTGAATCACCGCCAGTTCAAGGCATTTCTGACGGAGTTAGAAACGGAGCATGGTGATTTGCCTTATCACACAGAGGTGCGATGGCTAAGCCAGGGAAAGGTGCTTCAAAGATGTTTCGAGCTTCGTGAGGAGATTTGTCTGTTCTTGGACAGCAAAGGGAAAGACACAACACAACTCCGAGACGAAATGTTTCTGTGTGAAATGGCTTTTCTGTGTGACATTACGAGTCATCTGAATGCAATAAACTTGCAGCTGCAGGGTCGGGATCGTGTCATCTCTGATATGTACAGTACAGTGAAGGCATTTAAAACCAAACTGACTCTGTGGGAGACGCAGATGCGGAAAGAAAATTTGAGCCACTTTCCCAGCTGCCAGACCATGAAAGAGAAGCTCTCTACCAGTGCGTTCCCGAGCACACAGTTGGCTGATAAAATAGGTATGCTTGCCGCTGACTTTCGACGCCGATTTGCTGACTTTGAAGCACAAAAAAGCAGGTTGGAACTGCTCGGTAACCCATTTGCTGTTGACGTGGAAAGCTCACCACCAAACCTCCAAATGGAGTTGATTGACCTCCAATGCAATGATGCACTGAGGGCAAAATATGCGGCAGTGGGTGCTGCGGAGTTCGCCCGTTTCCTCCCCGGCACAATGCCCCAGCTGCGCATCCAGGCTGCTCAAACGTTGTCTATGTTTGGCAGCACATACCTGTGTGAACAACTGTTTTCTTTGATGAACCTGAACAAAACATCACACAGAAGTCGACTTACTGCTGAACACCTCCACTCAATTCTGAGGATTTCTTCAGCTCAGAGCCTTACCCCGAACATTGATGAACTTGTGGAAAAGATGGGACACCACCAAGTATCACCCTCAACCTCAAACAAGTGAACATTACTGTGCAATCACATATTTAGAGTTTTTACTCAGTTCAAGTTTAAAAGTTAAAATTTAATATTTGTTTTCACTGCATGTTACTTCTCCTTAAACAAAGTGTTGTTTTTGATTAATAGATTTTTGCACTTTATTTTTTTGTATTTCAATCCAATTATATTTTAAAAATATTTCAGTTGAGTGGATGATAGAAAATTGCTATTATTGTTTTTTCTTTGAAGTAAATTTAGCCCACTTTTGCTAAAATAGAAAATATAGTCTACTGATGGTGCCTTGAATACCGGTTTCTTTCATTTAATGTTCATGTTATGGGGATATTTATATAAAGGAAATTTGTCTTTTGTGTCTGTTGAAAATTAAAGATTACTGACAGAGCCATAAGAAAATATTGCTTTATTTATCTGATCATATTGTAATATATTTGTTAGGTTTTCAGTAGGTTCAATTAGGTTCACTAGACTATATGCGTCATTTAAAAATTTTTCAATGAACATTCGAACAGTCCGGCCCTCGTCTTGTAGCTGATTTTTTTATTTGGCCCTCCGTCCATTTGACTTTGACACCCCTGGGCTAGATGGAACCACAGGCTAGATGGACTCACTACACTGGACCCATAGGCTAGATGGACCCACTAAATAGGACCCATAGGCTAGATGGACCCACTACACAGGACCCATAGGCTAGATGGACCCACTACACAGGACCCACAGGCTAGATGGACCCACTACACAGGACCCACAGGCTAGATGGACCCACTACACAGGACCCACAGGCTAGATGGACCCACTACACAGGACCCACAGGCAAGATGGACCCACTACACAGAACCCACTATACAAGACCCATAGGCTAGATGGACCCACTACACAAGACCCAAGGCTAGATGGAACCACAGGATAGATGGACCACTACACTGGACCCATAGGCTAGATGGACCCACTACACAGGACCCACAGGCAAGATGGACCCACTACACAGGATCCACTACACAGGACCCACAGGCTAGATGGACCCACTACACAGGACCCACAGGCAAGATGGACCCACTACACAGGACCCACAGGCAAGATGGACCCACTACACAGGACCCATAGGCTAGATGGACACACTACACAGGACCCATAGGCTAGATGGACCCACTACACAGGACCCACAGGCTAGATGGACCCACTACACAGGACCCACAGGCAAGATGGACCCACTACACAGGATCCACTACACAGGACCCACAGGCTAGATGGACCCAGTACACAGGACCCACAGGCTAGATGGACCCACTACACAGGACCCACTTCACAGGACCCATTAGCTAGATGGACCCACTACACAGGACCCATAGGCTAGATGGACCCACAGGCAAGATGGACCCACTATACAGGATCCACAGGCTAGATGAACCCACTACACAGGACCATTACACAGGACCCTCTACACAGGACCACTACACAGGATCCACAGGCTAGATGGACCCATTACACAGGACCCACAGGCAAGATGGACCCACTACACAGGACCCATTGGCTAGATGGACCCACTACACAGGACCCATTGGCTAGATGGACCCACTACACAGGACCCACAGGCTAGATGGACCCACTACACAGGACCCACAGGCTAGATGGACCCACTACACAGGACCCACAGGCAAGATGGAACCACAGGATAGATGGACCCACTACACAGAACCCACTATACAAGACCCATAGGCTAGATGGAACCACAGGATAGATGGACCCACTACACTGGACCCATAGGCTAGATGGACCCACTACACAGGACCCACAGGCAAGATGGACCCACTACACAGGATCCACTACACAGGACCCACAGGCTAGATGGACCCACTACACAGGACCCACAGGCAAGATGGACCCACTACACAGGACCCATAGGCTAGATGGACCCACTACACAGGACCCACAGGCTAGATGGACCCACTACACAGGACCCACAGGCTAGATGGACCCACTACACAGGACCCACAGGCAAGATGGACCCACTACACAGGATCCACTACACAGGATCCACAGGCTAGATGGACCCACTACACAGGACCCACTACACAGGACCCATTAGCTAGATGGACCCACAGGCAAGATGGACCCACTACACAGGACCCACAGGCTAGATGGACCCACTACACAGGACCCACTACACAGGACCCATAGGCTAGATGGACCCACAGGCAAGATGGACCCACAGGCTAGATGAACCCACTACACAGGACCATTACACAGGACCCACTACACAGGACCACTACACAGGATCCGCAGGCTAGATGGACCCACTACACAGGATCCGCAGGCTAGATGGACCCACTACACAGGACCCGCAGGCTAGATGGACCCATTACACAGGACCCACAGGCAAGATGGACCCACTACACAGGACCCATTGGCTAGATGGACCCACTACACAGGACCCATTGGCTAGATGGACCCACTACACAGGACCCACAGGCTAGATGGACCCACTACACAGGACCCACAGGCAAGATGGACCCACTATACAGAATCCACAGGCTAGATGAACCCACTACACAGGACCCACTACACAGGACCCACTGGCTAGATGTACCCACTATACAGAATCCACAGGCTAGATGAACCCACTACACAGGACCCACTACACAGGACCCACTGGCTAGATGTACCCACTATACAGAATCCACAGGCTAGATGAACCCACTACACAAGGACCCACTACACAGGACCCATAGGCCAGATGGACCCACTACACAGGACCCACAGGCAAGATGGACCCACTACACAGGATCCACTACACAGGACCCACAGGCTAGATGGACCCACTACACAGGACCCACAGGCAAGATGGACCCACTACACAGGACCCATAGGCTAGATGGACCCACTACACAGGACCCACAGGCTAGATGGACCCACTACACAGGACCCACAGGCTAGATGGACCCACTACACAGGACCCACAGGCAAGATGGACCCACTACACAGGATCCACTACACAGGACCCACAGGCTAGATGGACCCAGTACACAGGACCCACAGGCTAGATGGACCCACTACACAGGACCCACAGGCTAGATGGACCCACTACACAGGACCCACTACACAGGACCCATTAGCTAGATGGACCCACAGGCAAGATGGACCCACTACACAGGACCCACAGGCTAGATGGACCCACTACACAGGACCCACTACACAGGACCCATAGGCTAGATGGACCCACAGGCAAGATGGACCCACAGGCTAGATGAACCCACTACACAGGACCATTACACAGGACCCACTACACAGGACCACTACACAGGATCCGCAGGCTAGATGGACCCACTACACAGGATCCGCAGGCTAGATGGACCCACTACACAGGACCCGCAGGCTAGATGGACCCATTACACAGGACCCACAGGCAAGATGGACCCACTACACAGGACCCATTGGCTAGATGGACCCACTACACAGGACCCATTGGCTAGATGGACCCACTACACAGGACCCACAGGCTAGATGGACCCACTACACAGGACCCACAGGCAAGATGGACCCACTATACAGAATCCACAGGCTAGATGAACCCACTACACAGGACCCACTACACAGGACCCACTGGCTAGATGTACCCACTATACAGAATCCACAGGCTAGATGAACCCACTACACAGGACCCACTACACAGGACCCACTGGCTAGATGTACCCACTATACAGAATCCACAGGCTAGATGAACCCACTACACAAGGACCCACTACACAGGACCCATAGGCCAGATGGACCCACTACACAGGACCCATAGGCTAGATGGACCCACTACACAGGACCCATAGGCTAGATGGACCCACTACACAGGACCCATAGGCTAGATGGACCCATAGGCTAGATGGACCCACTACACAGGACCCATAGGCCAGATGGAACCACAACACAGGACCCACAGGCTAGATGGACGCACTACACAGGACCCACAGGCTAGATGGACCCACTACACAGGACCCATGGGCCAGATGGACCCACTTCACAGAACCCACTACATAAGACCCACAGGCTAGATGAACCCACTACACAGGACCAACTACACAGGAGCCATAGGCTAGATGGACCCACTACACAGGACCCATTGGCTAGATGGACCCACTACACAGGATCCACAGCATAGATGAAACCACTACATAGGACCCACTACACAGGACCAACTACACAGGAGCCATAGGCTAGATGGACCCACTACACAGGACCCATAGGATAGATGGACCCATTACACGGGACCCAGAGGCTAGATGGACCCACTACACAGGACCCACAGGCTAGATGGACCCACTACACAGGACCCACTACACAGGACCCACTGGCTAGATGTACCCACTATACAGAATCCACTACACAGGACCATTACACAGGACCCACTACACAGGACCCATAGGCCAGATGGACCCACTACACAGGACCCATAGGCTAGATGGACCCACTACATAGGACCCATAGGCTAGATGGATCCATAGGCTAGATGGACCCACTACACAGGACCCATGGGCTAGATGGACCCACTACACAGAACCCACTACACAGGACCCATTGGCTAGATGGACCCACTACACAGATTCCACAGGCTAGATGAACCCACTACACAGGACCCACTACACAGGACCAACTACACAGGACCCATAGGCTAGATGGACCCACTACACAGGACCCATTGGCTAGATGGACCCACTACACAGGACCCATAGGATAGATAGACCCACTACACAGGACCCACAGGCTAGATGGACCCACTACACAGGACCCACTACACAGGACCCACTACACAGAACCCATAGGCTAGATGAACCCACTACACAGAACCCACAGGCTAGATGGACCCACTACACAGGACCCACAGGCTAGATGGACCCACTACACAGAACCCATAGGCTAGATGAACCCACTACACAGAACCCACAGGCTAGATGGACCCACTACACAGGAATACATACATACACAATGATGCTGAAAATATGTAGGGGAGTTATGGATAAAGACTGAGGGAAAGTTAGTACAGTATAGAATCTACTGACGTCAAAACACACACACACGAAGTGAGCAGTCACCAACATGCTGTGACATCACTGGCACACACGGCAGGAAACCGCTGCACTGGACTCACTTTTTGGGTGACACAGAATCCTCCAACATGGTGGACTCCTCATCTCCCTCTAAGCCAAAGTGGTCCTTGCTCTTTTTCTGTTGGAAGGAGACAAGACAGGTTATTGGGGTGATTGATACAGCTCTATTCATTGAATTAAAAAATAGGGGCAATCTGGGATTTGTACATCCATTTTCTGGCACTTTTAAAGTAATGATATATGACCATTGATTCTTGACGTATAGAACTCTTAAATGTTTCATGAGCTTAGTTCAACTGTCGTGCCTCATCAGAAACCATATTATAAGATCGTTTTTACTCTATTGTCTGTAAACAATTGTAATCTCACCATTACTGGGTTATGTGCTATGGTGTGGAATCTCTAAACGCTAAAGTGGCAGTACTCTATGCATACTATAATGCAGTGCACAGACACATTGAAGAGGCAACTCTAGCGTACCCTGAGGTTTTTTGTCAATATGATTTCCATGGTGACCTGGTCTTACAGAACTCTTGATTTGCTATCTTGACTGATTACAATCTCTGGCTACAACCAGGATTTTGTGTTGGTGCATCTGCTCCGCGGTGAAGTTTCCCCTAGGTATAGATCAAGGATCAGCTTTCCCATCCCTCAAACCTAACCTTAAACATTAAATGGGGAAACTGACCCAAGATCAGTGTCTGAGGGCAACGTCACCATACTCCAATGCATCTATATACTGTGAGACACCGCAGTACCTTTTTCAGAATGATGTCAATGTAGCCAGCGATCAGTTGGGCGATCTGCTCTCCCTCAGTCGTCTGGACAGAGTAGTAACCGTCTTGATAATCGCCAAAGTCCTGGAATACAGTTATTATATCTACTGTAACAGGGTGCTCCCTCAATGCATCTCTATGTTTTTGTTTGAAATGGCAGTGGTCCTATATTATATGTGAGTAATTCCTTTACAACTAATCCCATAGAGACGCCTAGAGGGAACACAGCCGTTAAACCACTGTAAGAGACAAAATTACAACTTAATTGTATATACTGTATGCACATTGTAAATCACCAACGCCTGCCAAATACCTCCTCCGAGGTACTTACATAAAAATCTCCAAAGATTGGGTAGCATAGGTCCGTTTGAATAGTTATTACTCCCCTGAAATATAACACTGACGTCATACAATGCATTACCTGTCATTTTGTTGGCATTATAAGCTGCAGAAATGTTCTTTCCAAACCGTAAAAAGTCGTCATGGACCTAGATGTTATTTATCTGATGAACTGTCTGGAAATACTCTCCAGAAAATAAAATAATAACAAGACGGACAAAACGACCAGTCCCTTTTCTGTACTGGTTTATAACCGACAAAATAACTGACAAAGAAAATGGAGCCTTGTGGTATGTTAATATTTGAAAAATCCTTCAGGGCCTTTTGTTCACTTGTGGGCAAATAAGCAGCGCTAGATGAAAACATGTAATGTGCACCTGCATTCTCCAGCACATGACCAGAATGCAACACTGTTGAATGTTGCTGATCTAGACTCATAAGGTGATGGGTATGTATGACTATACATCTCCATTTCAGTCATTTAGCAGAGCCACTTATAGTGCATACCAATTTTGGAACTTTTTCACACTGGCCCCCCCCCCCCATGGGAATCGAACCCACAACCCTGGACGTTGCAAGCACCATGTTCTACCAACTGAGCCACACATGCTCAAATGTGCATGAACTTCCTTTCAATGTTCTTTAAGTGCAAAAAAACATTTTCTATGTTCTATAACAACTTATTTTACATGCACATCACCATCTTTGCAGTGTGTATTCTTCTAAAGTGGTTGTATACATTTTGTTGAGCTTTTGGTACAAGATGCCTCAAATACTTCTATGAGGTAGCATAGTAATAGCAAAAGACAACCCTGTGTTCATATTCCAGTCTAGACAAACTCAAGACAATGAACATTGTGGTTTAGTAAAAAAAACTTTAAAAAAACTATGACTGAACATAAAACAACCTAATTCAAACAGCCAGACAATATGTTCCCCTTGATATCAGCTCTAGTTGAGCACTGGGTTGTGTTCATTAGGGCATACAACATAAAATGTTTTAAAAATGGTCAATTAACATTTCTTATAAGTCCAGGTAGTCCCTCCCTGTTTCAATCAGTCAGTTTTTCTTCAGTTTGGCTTCTAATGAACATGACCCCGAATGTCACCCTGTTCCAATGCTGACCAGGCAACCAAAAGGTCAAAGATGACCAGGAGGTCAGAGGTCATGGGACTCACCAGGGTGAAGCTCTTGGGCGAGGCAGCCCAGCGTTTGATGTTGGTGAGGTTCCACTCCTGGATCACCTCCTTGGTCTTCTCGTCTACCCGCATGACACACTCCTTGGTGATTCCCAGCAGACGAGGGACCAGCTTGTTCTTACCCTTCATTTTCTCCTGCAAGGACACACACACACACACACACACACAAAAACACACGGTTAAAAGTACTCCCGTACTATGATACCTTAACATTTGAAAAGCTATTGCACATTCCATTCAACCGTCAAAGGCAGTGAGTAGAACTTCAAAAGCTTTGAAAATGTTAAGAGCTTTGATTGGTTAGAAAGATATTCACTGTTGTTTAAGGAGTTGTTTAAGGAGTTGGTTAAGGAGTTGGTTAAGGAGTTGGTTAAGGAGTTGGTTAAGGAGTTGGTTAAGGAGTTGGTTAAGGAGTTGTGGTTGAATGTTATTTTGTCAGTGCCATTGTACCTTTACTAGGAAGAATGACACTCCGTAGGTTTTCAGAGACCTAGCCAGTTTGACGTAGCTGACTTTGGCCTCGATTTCAGTCATGTTTTGGTAGTTTTTGTGTGCCTGTGTTGGAAACAAAAAGAAGACGTATTGAACATCTCAGCCAGGGATACTATAGTGTCACAGTAGAAGTAATTAGAACAGAGCAAGTCGGGACACGTTTAAATCAATACGACCAGTTACAGCCGTAGCAACAATGAATCTAGTTGGCATACATTGAACTCTACACAGATGGAGACAATGACTATTACTACAAACCAGACGGGGAAACTATTTTTTTCAGGTCAAGTGTTTTCAGTCTGTGAGAAAAATAATGTCCCCACCGCAAGGAGCAAGCAGCCCAAATATGACTGGCCTTAAAACGACTCCCCCCATCACACTCACACCCACGCATGTACCCACGTATGCACCCACACTCACACGCATGCACCCACACACAAGCGAACACACACATGCATGCACCCACACACAAGCGAACACACACACACACACACACACACGCATGTACCCACACACAAGCGAACACACACATCCTCGGGTTCTTACCTGGAAGATTCTTTTCTCCCCTTTGTTCTTGATGTACTCTTTAGGGAGGAACTCTTTCAAACTACAGAAAATAAATAATACATACATTTAAACACACATTATTCAAGAAGACTGCAAAATCACTAAGGCAGGCAATATAATTCAGTAGTTCTGACTCAAGTTGGGATTCAAGTGATACTACATCAAAAATGCTCTGTATGTACTACATCAAAAATGCTCTGTATGTACTACATCAAAAATGCTCTGTATGTATGCACACAGTGCTGTGAACCGCTTTTGCTGAAAAGGCAAATACATCTTTGTTATATATCGAAAATATTTCAGTCATTCGTGTTAAAGTATATACATAGCATTATGCAATAAACAGTGCTCACTCTAGAAAGCCTGGTTTGTGCTTGGTCTCGTTGTGGTCACCAAACTGGATCTGACACTGGTATCCGGCAAAGTCGCAGGCCTTCTCGAAGGAGACGGGATGGGAGCCGTTCAAAATGTCATCACGGGCCTGCACAGGGAGAGGAACATCCCAATGACATTATCCACAAAGACGTTCATTAAGGAAGATCCCAAACAGAGCCAGGAGTAATCCCAGATCAGGAAAATAGATTAAACACAGAATACTTTGCTGTTTTGCATTTTTCCGTAGGCTGGTCCAAGTGACCAGTCTAGGGATCTCCTGCGATCAATGGTCTTAACTCTGTGGTGGGGCACAAACAGGTCTGGGATTCCCTTCCCTGAAAAACATCCAAGGCTAACATCATCAAATATCATCTTTCTGAGACAATCTAATGCCGTTCTAGCATCAAAATGAATGACGAGAAAATGTACCCATAAATTAACTTTAATGTTGGTCCAAATGTTTCATTGTTTTCATATTATCAGGAGCATGAACTATTGGGAACATTTTGTGATGTACTCTGGCAAAAACCGGTAGAGGCAGGCAGGCAGGCAGGCCACATGGGCAGTGCTTGCATTGGCCTGGGCTCCCGTGTCCAGCAGTGTTTCAACAGGGAAAGGAGAGCTCCAAGAACTACTGTCTTTGGCAGGAACACAAAGACTAGAAGTCTTAAGAAAGAATAAGATGAAGCAAGCTTCTGTGAGTGAAAGACCGCAAAAAGTCTCAAAGACAAAAAGGTTCACTCCTTCACTGTGTGTCTATATGAGACAATCACACATTGAACAACATTTTCTCCTCAAACTTTGGGAGGCCATCTTGGGAGAAGACACCCTACCACCACTATGACATCTGCCACCTCAGGACATAAAACATGGCTGACACGTCAATGGGCACCTTGAGCCTGCAGGCCTCCAGCTGTGACTCTCAGCTGTTCTTCCTGACACTGTGCATTCTCACACCAATGGAAATGGATGTTGGTACAGTAACTAAGGGCATGAATAGGAACGTATAATGCAAAGTGTTTCTGACATACTGCATCTTCCATTGACATCAAAGCATGAGTGAAATGGAAGGTTTGAGGTAAATACAATAATCTCAGGTTAGGTCATCTCAGGTTAGGTCATCTCAGGTTAAGTTATCTCAGGTTAGGTCATCTCAGGTTAGGTCATCTCAGGTTAGGTCATCTCAGGTTAGGTCATCTCAGGTTAGGTCATCTCAGGTTAGGTCATCTCAGGTTAGGTCATCTCAGGTTAGGTCATCTCAGGTTAGGTCATCTCAGGTTAGGTCATCTCAGGTTAAGTCATCTCAGGTTAAGTGTTGGAATGTGATCAATCATTAACACCGACAGGTCTACATGAACCCCTACAAGGAGAACCTTGTTCCCAAAACACTGAACACCCAAACCTCATTTCTGCCTTGGGTTTCTTTCCCAACTCCCGGCAGGATTTGTCCAACAGAGGTCATTCTGGGGTTGGGTCTAAAATAAACCCAGATGATTTCTATATAGGAAACTGCCTTCCAAGAGTATCGGTTAGTACCTGGACGTAGAGCAGGTTGAGCTGGACCGGGTCTCGTGAGTCCACGTTCTGGTCTGAGTAGAAGAACTTCCTCCTGAGGAGCAGCATCTCGGTCTCCTCCACACCCTGCTCCCTCAGCGTCCGCCCATGGTCCAGCCAGTTCACTGACAATCACAATCAATACAACTCAATGGGAATCAATACAACTCAATGGGAATCAATACAACTCAATGGGAATTAATACAACTCAATGGGAATCAATACAACTCAATGGGAATCAATACAACTCAATGTCAGTCAGTACAACTCAATGGGAATCAATACAACTCAATGGGAATCAATACAACTCAATGGGAATCAATACAACTCAATGGGAATCAATACAACTCAATGGGAATCAATACAACTCAATGGGAATCAATACAACTCAATGTCAGTCAGTACAACTCAATGGGAATATATGTTCATCTATGCAAATCATGTCAATAAAACGCAGTCAATACCAAAAAATTACAACTTTTATGCAACTAAATGTAAATTATGTGAGAAAACAACTTGATGCCAGTCAATCAAAGCCCCAAAAATAGAAATGAATCAGCGGTGTCCTAATGGACATTCAAAATGAAGGACAAGCACATACATCAATAGAGATACTGGTGTCACGTCAAAATGTTCCCCGTGTGAAATACATTTTTACATGACAACTGGCACCATATTGTTCTTGAATGTGACAAGAGACACTGGTCATAGACACTTTTGCGTGCGTGTGTATTTGCGTGTGTATCTGTGTGTGTGTCTGTGTGCGTCTATACGTGCGTCTGTGCGTGCGTCTGTGTGTCTTTGTGTCTTACACTCGTCATCTGTGTGGAGTTTCTGCTTAAGTTTCTCCATCTTCTTGTCGTCTCTCATCAGAGTCTTGTCCCGTCTTGTCAGAGTCCCCGTCATCTCCTCCTTCTTCTCCTCAACCATGTCGTGCACCAACGAGTACTCGTCATAGTTTGTGATACCTGCCCAAAGAGTGTTGAAAGAAAAATGTACTTTTTGGCTCTAACTCATATTGTCTTTCCTATACATTCATTGGAGGAGAAAGTCAGAAGCGAGGGGCCTTGGATGTGATTGGGGACGTCGCCCTGTTTAAGGTACAGTCTATCGAATGGGATGTTAAAAAAGGATGTCCTGACTCTCTGTGGTCACTAAAGATCCCATGGCACTTATCGTAAGAGTAGAGGTGTTTAGCCCAGTGTCCTGGTTAAATTCCCAAACTGCCCCTCATACCATCATGGACACTAAATCATCCCCAGCTTCCAATTGACCCATTCATTCCCCCGGTAACTATTCTCCAGGTCGTTGTTGTAAATGAGAATGTGTTCTCAGTCAACTTATCCCCTAAAATAAGGATTACATATAAAATAAAATTATCCTCCAATATGTTTTGAGGTGGTGGCAAGGAGAGAGGATGTGAGGAATCAAGGAGAGAGGATATGAGGAATCAAGGAGAGAGGATGTCTGGAATCAAGGAGAGAGCCTTTGTTTTAGCTGGAAATCTGACTAGTTGAACCAGTGGCAAATCATCAAGCAGTAACATTAGACTTCTATGAGTGGACCCTTTACTCATGACGACTCGATAACACTACCATTATAATGACATAAGAGATAAGTTATGAACTGTTAATGCATGTTTCCGTCAACTGACTTTTCAGCCCAATTCACCAATTACCGCTAGTCAACTAACTTACGTTACATTTTGTGCCATGACCTATAATGAACGTGCCCATCTCTAATTCATTAAACTGACCTATCCTGGCACAGATGGTCATAAGCATGTCGCTGACGATCTTGGAGTCGTCCACCATGACGGTTTTCACTGTCCCGTCCAGCATGCGGATCTTCAAGGGCCTCTGCTTCTTCTTGTACTCCAGAGTGTCCTGATAAAACCACCCAGTGAGAACAATATGGTTTAAAATACATATTTTTGAAGTGTTTCGCTCAGAGGGCACATTAATATGTATTAGACGTCATGTGTGAATTAAAAACCCCATTCACAACCATTAGACGACACTTCAGATAGCTAGCTAGCTACATCCCTCGTAGAACTGTTAGCATCATAATATTACATTTAGCAGACGCTTTTATCCAGAGCCACCTACAGTCATGCATGTATGAATTGTTCACGCTTGGCTGCTTTTGGGAATCGAACCCAATATTATGGAGTTGCAAGTGCCATGCCTTACCAACTGAGGACAACCATGTGGACATTATCATTAGTATCATCGTACCAATGTTCAGACTGACTGACTATACAGTATGTCCCAACTTATCTTAAAAAAAGATCTGGGTATTTTTTGTGATTGATATGCATTGTGGTGCCTAATACAGCGTGTTCGGACAAGTTTAGGTTTCAGGCTTTCTAACCCAGTCGTCACTGGTGCAGCTTTACCACGGAGTCTACAACAAATAGGTAACAGAAACAAAGACGATTTTTATCGCTGACAACAGTTGTTGGCGACGTCTCCGTAAGATGTTGTGGAAGATACTGCCGATAATTCTCAAAAGATCCCTATAACTCTTTCCTGACCACCTCAACTTCATGAGCACAGATCTAAAAAGCACTTGAACAAGGAGACCAACTGACTCACTCACCCCATTCCTCAGCATGTAGTAGTCCAGGGCCTTGCCTGCCTCCAGCCAGATGCCTTTCTTGGGGTCCTCATCGGACAGGAACAGACCATAGTCATTGGCTGGAAGAGAAATTAGAGAAAGGGTATTAGAGATTGAGGAGGAGGCTTGAGAGGGATTTGAGGAGGGGGTTTGGGGGGATTTTCTGGTTGTGTGTGTAAGTGATACGATCTGAAGGCGTTTCTTTCCCTGGATTGCGTGAGTCAAAGGGTCTCATCTTGGATAGTTGACGTAATTCCAACATATAGAACAAATACTGTGTGGATTAAAAGCGTTCTTATCGGTGCATTAAGTCAGCTGGAAACAAACTAGAAGGTAACACGTCAACAAGTGACAGGAAACTGTGCCACCACACGGAAATCAGCGGGACTGTTTCTACTGGATCTACTGGTTTTGTTTTTTAAACAACGTTGGTTCAATTATCTGAATTACATTTTGTTCGTTTTTTTATTCTGTGAACTCAATGTGCAGTTTCCACAGAGCTATAGAGTGCATTTGCTGCGCGATGTAAATACGTGATCAATATACACTGCATTTGGAAAGTATAACAAAGTGAAAAAAGGTTTTTAGAAATGTACATATAAAAACAGAAATACCTTATTTACATTACTATTCAGATCCTTTGCTATGACACCCGAAATTGAGCTTAGCTGCATCCTGTTTCCATTGATCATCCTTGAGAAGTTTCTACAACTTTGAGTCCACCTGTGGTAAATTCAATTTACTGGACATGATGTGGAATGTCACACACCTGTCTATATAAGTTCCCACAGTTGACAGTGCATGTCAGAGCAAAAACCAAGCCATGAGGTTGAAGGAATTGTCTGTAGAGCTCAGAGACAGGATTGTGTCGAGGCACAGATCTGTGTAAGGGTACCAAAAACCTGTTTTTGTTTTGTCATTATGGGGTATTGTGTGTAGATTGATGAGAAAAAAACATTTATTACATTTTAGAATAAGGCTGTCACGTAACTAAATGTGGAAAAAGTCGAGGGGTCTGAATAATTTCAGAATGCACTGTATGTATATACAGTAATGGTCAAAAGTTTGGACACCTACTCATTCAAGGATTATTCTTTATTTGTATTATTTTCTACATTGTAGAATAACAGTGAAGACATCAAAACTATGAAATAACACATATCGAATCATGTAGTAACCAAAAAAGTGTTAAAAAAAGAATATATTTATATTTGAGATTCTTCAAAGTAGCCATCCTTTGCCTGTATGACAGCTTTGTGCACTTGGCATTCTCTCAACCAGGTTCAACTGGAATGCTTTTCCAACAGTCTTGAAGGAGTTCCCACATATCCTGAGCACTTGTTGGCTGCTTTTCCTTCACTCTGCGGTCCAACTCAAACAATCTCAATTTGGTTGAGGTCGGGTGATTGTGGAGGCCAGGTCATCTGACGCAGCACTCCATCCCTCTCCTTCTTGGTCAAATAGCCCTTACACAGCCTGGAGGTGTGTTCTGGGTCATTGTTCTGTTGAAAAACAAATGATAGCACAAACCAGATGGGATGGCGTATCGCTGCAGAATGCTGTAGTAGCCATGCTGGTTAAGCGTGCCTTGAATTCTATATAAATCACAGACAGTGTCACCAGCAAAGCACACCCACACCTCCTCCTCCATGCTTCACAGTGGGAACTACACGAGGAGATCCGCTCACCTACACTGCGTCTCACAAAGACACAGCGGTTGGAACCAAAAAACTCAAATTTGGACTCCAGACCAAAGGACAGATTTCTACCGGTCTAATGTCCATTGCTCATGTTTCTTGGCCCAAGCATGTATCTTCTTCTTATTGTTGCCCTTTAGTAGTGGTTTCTTTGCAGCAATTCGACCATGAAGGTCGGATTCACACAGTCTCCTCTGAACAGTTGATGTTGAAATGTGTCTGTTACTTGAACCTTGTGTGAAGCATTTATTTGAGCTGCAATCTGAGGTGCAGTTAACTCTAATGAATCCTCTGCAGCAGAGGTAACTCCGGGTCTTCCTTTCCTGTGGCAGTCCTCATGAGAGCCAGCTTCATCATAGATCTTGATGGTTTTTGCGTCTGCACTTGAAGAAACTTTCAAAGTTCTTGAAATTTTCCCTATTTACTGACCTTCATGTCTTAAAGTAATGATGGACTGTCGTTTCTCTTTGCTTATTTGAGCTGTTCTTGCCATAATGGGGCTTTCTCTGTATACCACCCCTACCTTATCACAACACAACTTATTGGTTCAAACGCATTAAGAAGGAAAGCAATTGCACAAATTAACAACGCACACCTGTTAATTGAAATGCATTCCAGGTGACTACCTCATGAAGCTGGTTGAGAGAATGCGAAGTGTGCAAAGCTGTCAAAGGCAAAGGGTGGCTACTGTGAAGAAACTGAAATATAAAATATATTTTGATTTGTTTAACACTTTTTTGGTTTCTTCATGATGTCATATGTGTTATTTCATAGTTTTGATGTCTTCACTATTATTCTACAATGTAGATAATAGTAAAAATAAAGAAAAACACTGGAATGAGTGGGAGCGTGTCCAAACCTTTGATTGGTACTGTAAATATTTTATTCTGTGTTGTTACAGCATTCAACCCACATAATGCATTGTGCATTTAATTTATTATTTTTTTTGTCTTAATTATAGAAACCAAAAACAGCGATTCCTTTTCAATAAATCGAACCAAAACCGAACCAACCTCAAAAAGGAAAAATTGCTCAGCACTAACTGGATTATAGCCAAGTTTCAAAACGGTACTTCCTGTCCTCTAGTGCCTGAAAGGTGCCTAGCTAGCACAGCTTGCCAGGGCTAAAGGAATCTGGCCATTTAAGACACTGAACATTCCATATTAGCTGTTGATGTTGGCCAAGACACGTCTCTCCCTCTTTTTCTCTCTCTCTCTCTCTCTCTCTCGCTCCCAAAGTGGAAAATTACTCACAGGTTGAGACAGGGAAGCGAGTCTGTCCACTGCAGTCAGAGAGAATCACTTACGTAACAGCACACAGCTTCGTACGTAACCCCTAACCGAGGCACATTGGAAAGCAGAGAAGGAGAGGTTCCTTTCAGTAAGGGACGCAGTTGTCTTTGTTACACTCAATTTGAGACATTTCTGAGCTTCCTGAAGATATTTTTTCTTACTCCAGTTTTTTCACTAAACCAAAAGGTATTTTTTGGCCTGAAACTGATGTCAACAAAGAAGTCTAAAAACCGACAGTGATAATATTTTTGAATTCCAACCAGTCTGCATCATTAAGCTGTTATGGCAATAAGATGATGAGATGGGGATTAAGGAATCTTGAAATAGAGGGAGGGGGAATTTTGGAGAAGAATGAGAAAATCTTGGACCATTAATTTAAAGATGCAAAAGGGAGAATTCTCCAGTCTCCAGATCCTTGGATCACTGAAATATCCTCCTTCTCATATCAACACTGCATCTGCTCAGCAGTCATACATGGAAATATTGACATGGAAAGGTTGAGCAGGCCATAATGACACTCAGTAAAAGTCATCAACCCTTCAAGACCTCAGAGAAATCAACTTCATGGCAAGTATTCAATGAGAAGACAACGAAGTGCTGGAATGGACACAGAAATGTTAGTATGAGGAAAGATGGGAGTGGAGGCATGAAATCGTTTGCTTTCACAACGTTTGCTGCAATTGCTTAGTTGCATCCCAAATGACACGATTCCCTATGTAGTGCACTACTTTTGACCAGAGCTCATAGGGCTCCCATAGGACTCTAGTCAAAATGTAGTGCACTACATAGGGAATAGGGTGTAATTTAGAATGTGTACCATTTGGATTACTGCAGAGTTTCAAGAGATGGGGGATGAAATCGACACATTTACATGTCAGAATATTTTTTTTTGACGATATATCGTATCGCTTTTGGCAATATTGCAATATTATTTTTGCACTCGTTTTCTGAACCTGCATCAAAATTCCAGTATTTTTCCTTTACAGCTTGTTCTCTATCTTCTTTTTAATAGGGAACACTATTTCCATGACTGATGAACTGGTTTTCTCATGGCTCTCTCGTCTCTCTGACATACAGTTGAAGTCGGAAGTTTACATACACTTAGGTTGGAGTCATTAAAACTTGTTTTTCAACTCCTCCACAAATTTCTTGTTAACAAACTATAGTTTTGGCAAGTCGGTTAGGACATCTACTTTGTGCATGACAAATAATTTTTCAAACAATTGTTTACAGACAGATTATTTCACTTAAAATTAATTTTATCGCAATTCCAGTGGGTCAGAAGTTTACATACACTAACTTGACTGTGCCTTTAAACAGCCTGGAAAATTCCAGAAAATTATGTCATGGCTTTAGAAGCTTCTGATAGGCTAATTGGCATCATTCGAGTCATTTGCAGGTGTACCTGTGGATGTATTTCAAGGCCGCCCTTCAAACTCAGTGCCTCTTTGCTTGACATCATGAGAAAATCAAAAGAAATCAGCCAAGACCTCCGAAAAAAATTGCAGACCTCCACAAGTCTGATTCATCCTTGGGAGAAATTTCCAAATGCCAGAAGGTACCACGTTCATCTGTACAAACAATAGTACGCAAATATAAACACCATGGGATCACGCAGCCGTCATACCGCTCAGGAAGGAGACACGTTCGGTCTCCTAGAGATGAACGTTCTCTGGTGCGAAAAGTGCAATTCAAATCCAGAACAACAGCCTTGTGAAGATGGTGGAGGAAACAGGTACAAAAGTATTTATATCCACAGTAAAACGAGACCTATATCGACATAATCTGAAAGGCCGCTCAGCAAGGAAGAAGCTACTGCTCCAAAACCGCCATAAAAAAAAAACAGATTACGATTTGCAACTGCACATGAGGACAAAGATCCTCTGGTCTGATGAAACAAAAATAGAACTGTTTGGCCATAATGACCATTGTTATGTTTGGAGGAAAAAGGGGGAGGCCTGCAAGCCGAAGAACATCATCCCAACCGTGAAGCACGGGGGTCGCAGCATCATGTTGTGGGGGTGCTTTGCTGCAGGAGGGACTGGTGCACTTCACAAAATAGATGGCATCATGAGGTAGGACAATTATGTGGATATATTGAAGAAACATCTCAAAACATCAGTCAGGAAGTTAAATCTTGGTCGCAAATGGGTCTTCCAAATGGACAATGACCCCAAGCATACTTCCAAAGTTGTGGCAAAATGGCTTAAGAACAACCAAGTCAAGGTATTGGAGTGGCCATCACAAAGCCCTGACCTCAATCCTATAGAACATTTGTGGGCAGAACTGAAAAAGTGTGTGCAAGCAAGGAGGCCTACATACCTGACTCAGTTACACCAGCTCTGTCAGGAAGAATGGGCAAAAAATTCACCCAACTTATTGTGGGAAGCTTGTGGAAGGCTACCCCAAATGTTTGACCCAAATTAAACAATTTAAAGGCAATGCTACCAAATTCTAATTGAGTGTATGTAAACTTCTGACCCACTGGGAATGTGATGAAATAAATCAAATATTAAATAAATCGTTCTCTCTACTATTATTCTGACATTTCACATTCTTAAAATAAAGTGGTGATCCTAACTGACCTAAAACAGGGAATTTGTACTTGGATTAAATGTCAGGAAGTGTGAAAAACTGAGTTTAAATGTATTTGGCTAAGGTATATTTAAACTGTATGTCGAGCAATATGCTTGGTTATAAGAAATCAAAAGCAATATGTTTGGTTATAAAAAATAACTTTGAATCGCAAAATACAAATCTCAGCATCAAAACGCAATACATATAGACTCATAAGAATCGCAAAACATATTGTACATGGTGAGGTCCCTGGCAATTCCTTGCCCTACAAGAGACACAGTTATCATCTCTTCGAATTTCCTGTTGTCATATTGGGTGTTATTAAAGACAGCTGCTCAAGTCTGTAATAGATAGTTCCCTGTCAGTATTGGTTT